>NW_020450714.1:62043-186593 GCF_003343035.1 Apteryx rowi
GCGCCAGGCCGCCGCCCCGGGGAGGCAACAGCCCTAGGGAGAACCTCCCCTCCCGTAAGCACTGCCTACTGCGGCCCTAGCTTCACTTTCTCCCAAGGAGCAGATACTAGCTGCAGACAGTGAAATTCAGATTTTCATTGCAAATATTTTCGTTACAATTTTGGCAGCACTAATCCTTCAGAGGGCTGTTTCCACTTACTATGGATGCAGAGAGTCTGCTACACCACGCTTTCGAGGCTCAGGTGGCAGCTGCAAAGCCTGACAGTGAAGTTTCTTAAGAACAGCTGTTTCCAGAACATGGAAAGAAAGTATCTTGTTTTGCTTTACAATAACCTGAGGAAACTAAAACATTATTTCCTCTGACGTTAAAAGCAGTCAGAAGCAAATTGCGGGGCTGTTCCTATAACATTGTAAAGTCAGGATAATGTTTCAACACGCTCCCCTTCTCTCTTCCTGCCCAAGCAAGAGCAGCAATACTACATGCTTTTGCTTATGAATTTCCTCCCAGGAGCCAGTTTGAACTATTGGCTGTAAGATACAGAAACACTAAAAATAAACAAGGTATAATGTATTCAGTTTTTCCAACAGCAACCAGAGACTATAACATTCAGCAATTGAGAAAACACAAACATTTTTCAAGAACAAAGAAACGCTTCATTCAGTCCAGATCTGGGCAACCACACTTCAGTCCTGATCACGAACTTGGAATTATTCACAAGAAGAGTGCTAGGGACTACTGTACTTCCATAAAGGTGTTAGTGCCTTAGGTATTGCATCATTCTATCAGAGCACAAAGTTCAAGTCTTGGTAAGCTTTAACATTTAGATGAGTTGTCTTCTGCAATTCTGATTCTTGATTCCTGGGAGAAAAGGCAGGCTAGGAAATATACACATAGAATACACCACAAAGATATCTTCAAGAGTGCCAGAGATATTGGAGATAGCTCTTGAGATTTCCACCAAAATATAGCATAAGTAAAATATACTTTCACCTGTTTCAACTGGAGTAAAATTGTCTCATTTCCTTCAATAATGAAATAGTATGACAACTTCTACAATTTTAACTTTAGAAAAAAAACAAAGTTATAATTTCTATTATTCTTTTCTTTCATGTTACTTACAAGTAGCAATTTTGTAACGATTAATTTTAAATCTCCATATCATAAAATACAGCATCTCAAGCATGTGTACAACTATTGCAATGCATTTGTTTTTAAAGCAAGGAAATAATTATACATTCAAAATAAATGCATTATGGTTATATGCACAACTGCATATTCAAAGATAAATACTAGGACAAGACTTCTAATCACTTTATTTAGACACGCTTTGTGTTCTCCCTTTCAGTTTTGGCAGATGGGTGAAAGAGTGTAAGATGTCTTGCATTCCATTTTCATAGCTTTACAGGAAGCCACAGAGCAGAATACAAGTTGGAGAAATCTCTAGGCAGCATTTTTCATTAATTGTTAATGACAATAGCATTTTGATTTGGTTGTGCTATGCTTATGTACAGTAACCCCTCTTTGTGAGAGGATTGCAAGTTGATTACAAGTTACTAGTATGAGCGAATAGCAGGTGGAACAGTTGAGCAATCTTGTTCATTCAAAGTTCTGTCAATTACAGGTCTGTATTTCAAGGTAACCTTTAAAAAAAAAAAAAAAAAAAAGACAACTTCAAGACAAACAAACCTCTTGTATGCCAAACAAGACACCCTAGATAATACAAACGACCGGATAATATGAATAACTGAATGACTTGGTTGGTGTTAAACTATTTCACAGTATTTATTTCCTTCCATAGGAAAAGAACATTTAGTAACCTATATGGAACACTTGAAGACAATTCTCAGTCACCACCAACTGAATTTATCAAAACCAAAAACCTGACCAAAAATGGTAGCAGAAAAATGCTACTTTAAAAAGGCCCTTTGAACAAAAGTAAATTTTTGGCTAAGACTTCTATTTCCTAGTTTTTTTAGCTGGGAAAGTCTTGGAGATTTTGAGAACACAATGGATCAATCAGGAGGCAGGTAAACCAGTTTCATTCTGTCTCTCCGGCACCTCGTCAGTTATTCAGGAGCTGGAGCGTTCTCGCCTGATCCTCAAACTAGAGTCAAGGAAGCTGGAAGTGGGGGGGGGCAAAGAGGACTAAGAGAAGGGATATAGAAGCCAACACTAGAGGGTTGTTTTTTTTTAATAAGATAAAATTTCAATTCTATTTACTTTTAGATAAATACATTATGCTGAACATCAACAACAGGTTTTACCAGCATTAGGAAAGAAAAACCTTCGTAACTAGCTTGATGCAAGGTGAAGAACAATTCCGGCTCAGATCACAAAATTATTTCTCAAAGTTCAACAGTAACTCCTCCCAGTTATGCCTACTGTACCAGACTGAATGTTTAATTCTTTAAGTATGTTAACTATATCAGGTACTTCAGACAATGCCAATCATTTCCCAGTATTATCATGATATTGAGAGCTGTCTGTTAGAAGAGCTGTCTGTTGACAGGGAGAAAGGCCCTCAAGCATCAGAGTCAACATACCTTCCCAGTCTTGATGTCCACATATGAAAGCGTGTGCTTTCTCCAGTGTTCTTCAAATGGCTTCTTCTGTTGGCCTTGGAGTGGCTTGGAATAATCAAACTCATCTATCCGTACCTAAGAAGATCAGGTTAGCGTAGACCAGAAGTTGCATCTGAAATTCACTTCATAACCATATAGTTAACAGCACTCCAATTAAAATTGTAATACATTGCATCTCCTAATAGCCAACAAACTTTATCTTAACACCACCTATGTCAAAATTCAAGGTCCTTGTAAAGCTTCAGTATTTAAAATAGTGTTGTTTGCATAGAGTATTCCATATATATATATATTTAATATATATTAAATTATATATAATTCAATTATAAATAAATATATATTTTTCTATATTTTTTATATATATATTAAATAAAACAGATTAAACAGAGCAAATGAGACCACAAACAAATGCCACATGAATTCTAACTCAAAATTCTGAGGACTGTACTTTGATTTCGCTTTTACGGTGTCCTTGGATGGATTATTTAAGTCTTAATTTCTTCAATCTCATGTCCAGTCACAGAAAACATTTATACCTTATAGTCCTCTCTGGCATGAGCACCCCGGGACTCCTTACGAGCCTCAGCACCATAAACAGTTTGTAGAGCGCAAAGCATCAGGTTTTGCAGTTCTAGGGTCTCCACCAAGTCAGTGTTCCACACAATACCTAGTAAAGATATTAAAATACTATGAAGGTGTTGTACAAACATGTTTTTCCTCAATTTATTTCTAACCTATAGTAGATACTTAGGATGAAGCTAGCTAGTGCTGTGCATAGCATAGTCATAGTATTGTAACACTGAATTACTCACTATTGCTTGTAAGGCTCAATACTGAATCCCACATGCTGACAATCTTAACGTGTCATACAAAAAATTCAGCAGTACTGAAAGGTTCCACATGTGTATTATTGTAATGCCATAGATTCTTGCATGCTTGTCATCAAGCCTGCAATTCAGTCCCTATACCTCATTTCAGATCACAAGATCTGACTAGAAGGTAACTTTTTAAGCAGATCCCTAGCAGGCCCAAACAACAAGGCTTCCGCTTCTTCTCCCTCTCAAAAAAATAACTCATTTTCCTTCAGTTGTCTCCAAGCTGTCTCCAAGGTGGACCCAAATTCACTTACATGAATATATCTTCATTTTCTACATTCTAAGCTATCACAACACTCCTTCTCTTCATCCTTGGTGAGAGCTGTCCAAGAAAGCCAGTTCTACTTTCACTGTTAGGATACATATCTAATAGCAGTAGTTGGAGAGAAATACACAACTTGAGGGAAGCAAATGTACATCATCAGATGCACTTAACAAACCAAGTCCTCCTAACATGCACTGCAAGACATGGCAGTAACTGTATGCACAGCTGTTTTCTTAGAAGAAGAATGAGAACTGAGTGTTCAGACTAAGAATAAAGTGATTTCATTGACTTACTAAGAATATTGTAAATATCTTCTGAAAAGGCCAGTATGTGAATCACTTCATCTCATGCTCTGTGAGACAGTAATATCTTCTATAATTAAATTTGACTTCAACGTCAGCTTCTTTGAAAAAAATGTGCAACTAGAAAGTGTTCAATATGATAAAGTACCTTCCCGATTACCGTATTTAGCATTTAAGTCTCTACAACAGATTTCTGAGAATTCAAACCGGTCAAGATCTTTAGCCAAAATTTAAAACAGCAGTAACAAAAAACAAAAAAACCCTTCCCCCCCCCACTTTTTCCATGGAATACTTTAACCAAGATGTGTTCTTTAATATCAAATTACCTCTGTCAAATGTCTTTAGATGAGCCAAGTCATGATAAATTCGACTAAGTTTCTCACAACCTTCTTGTAGTACAGAGCCAGTACGAAATACAGCAGCATGGCTTTGCATTGTCTGCATGACAGTAAAAAAGAAATTGCATAGTTTCATATGCACTAAGTCCCAAGTAACCTCATTAGTTCCAGCAGAGCTTTATATAAAGCTATTCTGACTTCAGACATGCCTGCAGCATGAAGAAAAAGCACTCCCCAGAGGAAACCACACCATGGTACACAATGAAGTAAACCACCCAAGAGGAATAAGCATGAAGGAAAGAAGAAACTAATAAAACTGAAACAATGCCTTTGTTGTGCACAGACACTGTTTCCACACTCCTTTTTACTTCACCAAAGCAAATCCCAAACAGCGTATTTAAGAGTGTCCAAACCATCTCCTTTGCTTTCAGCTTCTCGCACTGTACACTTGAGGACTTCACCAATCTTACCTTCTGCATGTTAAGTCTCACTTCTGAGGTTCTTATGGTTCCACTGGCAAATCTTAATTTGTCAAGATTAGCAACTGACTCTTCACCAGCATTTGGTTTAATGGAGGGAACCGGCTCTCCTATTAAGAAAATTTCAGTAAGTTTAGTAGATGATTGTTTTCAGTTTCTGGAAGTTTCATAAAGTAATAACTACCAAAAGTCAAAGCAGACTAAAACCACAATCTATCACTGCCTGAGATGCAGGTTAATTGTAATTTTCCTGAACTCCCACCAACAATATCCATACACTTTTAGAGTAGAGTTCTCAGTGGAACATATGAATCACTTTCTTGCCTGTGATATTTGGGAGGGAATTTACAGGTCCAGCTAAATTCTGCTGTTAATTCCTAAAAAGGAACACTTGAAGCAAATTCTCCTAAACTGTGGAATAAGCCTCACTGCTTGTGGCTCCTTACCACCTTTTTCTTCACTCTCCTCGCTTCCAAACCACCCACCTCCTCTTGGCTCTGTTAAGGGACCAGGGCCTAGCCAATAAGCTTGGCAGTTACACGTGGGCTCTGCAACTCATCTCTAATACTGGGTTCCACCTGTTACTGGGTAACAAAGAAGATTAAACTAACAGAACACACAGCATCTGACCAGTGTGCTTCATCTCTTGTGTATCTTTGCATTCACACTAAAAAAACAAAAACAAAAAAAACCCCACCTTCCCACAACTTAAGTCTCAGAAGAGCCACACAAAGACTGGTCCAAATAAACGTTTGCATGAAGCCAAAGCCGATAAGCACTGCTAGACCTAAACTGATTCCATAAAGAACCACCACTGTCAACTCTGTGCAGAGTCAGAATGAATAAACTTCTTTATTAATTTGGACATCAAGTTATGAGGAAACAGATGACTGCTTCTGGACTTCAGTTGCTTTGACAATTTAATTGCACTTTTATTGTTATTTTTGAACTTAGTAACTGCTGCAGAACTGAGTTATTCTAAAATAACATGCAACAGTGATAATCCACATAGCAGATGAGATGTTACAATTGTTAGTATCCATTTCTTGTGTCACTTGCATATGTGGTCCACATTATAAATCAACAAGTGGCAGCAAATCCTACTATATGAAAGAAATGAAGTGCAAGACAGGCTACACCTTGGTCTAGAAGATGCAGTGCAGAATGTAGAAGAGTTAGCCTTTGTGTTCAGCATTCAGTTTCACTAGCTGGTGAAAAGTCAACTGCATTTGTTGATAGCATTGACTGAATTACAGTTTTAAACAGGATTGATTCACAAAACAAGTATCAATGCAAACATTTGCACAGTCAAGAATATGGCAAGAAGTATACAGCAGAGAGTTTTTGGCATTTTCTAACAGTCTATTAGCCATCTGAATTTGCAATAGGTAGTCATACTACAGTAACAACTCTTTGTTAGGCAGAAATCAAATCATAAAGGTAAACATCTCTCTAAAGGTTGAGCTAAATGGTGAGACTTACCAGTCTTGCACGTTTCTGCAATAGTAAGGGCACAAGCACGACCAAAGACCACCAAATCCAAAAGTGAGTTCGCTCCAAGTCGATTTGCACCATGGACAGATGCACAGGCTGCTTCCCCACAAGCATACAAGCCAGGTACCACTTTATCCTCACCATTCACATGTGTAATCACCTGTCATTTCAGACAGTCAATTAATATTCATTTTTTAAACAGTTCATAACAATGCAAGCCTCCTTATTTTCAAATAAGGAGTTTCACGCTTTGTAAGCATGAAACTACAGCAATCCAAAGTTTTCTGACTCTAAATCTATAAATATCTTAGTTCAAAAGGGTAAGTAGTAATGCTATGTAAATACAGATGGAAGTAAAACCTAGTATTTCTTTAGTCATACTTATGAAACAGAACCATACACTTCATCATGACATTTTTGCAGTAGAAGCCAGAAAAGCACAGGAAGTGAATCTGTCCTGCAGATTTCAAAGGCAAAATTTTACAATAAAACAAACACACCCATCAAATACAATGCACTGAGCCAGAAAATTCAGCTGACACCATGAAACTGACCTCTAAGTAGTATGAATTGAAAGAACCAATTTTAGTGCAGAGATTACATGATTACATTAGGTGTAGAGCATTAACGCATATAACCCAAGTTACAGATTGCGGTAGAATCCTAGTCTTATCCTTGTTCAACTATGTATTATCCTCAACTGGATAATCACAGAATTGTTGTCAGATGTGACAGTAATGCTTCCTTTCAGATATTCCTTGGAATTCCATCTTCAGATATTCTGAAACATGGTTCTTGGGTTACTTATGAAAACAAACCAGATAATGCTAGAGTACTTGAAACCTACTAAGTTATGTAGTTCAGCATCCTTACAATTATAAAATACTGTTAATGCTGGGATATTTGGAAAATCATTTCCTATTACTAGATGATACAAGTTACTAAGAATGATCTGCATTACTTACTTGTCCTTTGTAGTTAGTAGGAATACCTCCCATATTGTAATGCACAGTAGGAAGAACAGGAATGGGCTCTTTAGTGACATCCACTCCAGCAAATATCATAGCTGTTTCTGAAATTCCTGGAAGACGGGTTGCTAGCTGCTGAGGTGGTAAATGGTGCAACTGCAAATACACGTGGTCTCTCTCAGGACCACAACCCCTAGCAAAAACAAACAAACAAACAAACAAACAACATATAACAAGAACTCTGCAAAAGCCAGTAATTATCTTAAGCCTATTTAGTTTTGATAACCTTTGCAAAAATTAAAAATTAAGATTCATCTCTGATAAAAATGTGTATTTAGCATATTTGAAAAGACTGTTGAATCTGGCAGTGTTTTTCCCCTTCCAGCTTTCTTTTGACAAATTTTCTTTTCTTTCTGCACAGTATTTAACATTTTAAAGCAGTACATATTCAGAGAGATGTAAAAGACAGTTCATCAAGAGAACAGAACAAATGGTTTCCACTGCTTTTTACTAAGAACTGATATGTTAAACTTATTTGAGCAACTGTCCCTAGACTCACTGAATTCAAACAAGACATTCTTAATATCTTATGTTTCTTTTTAGTATGATTAAGAAATAAAAAGCAACATTTTCACTACAAACACAGTCTTCATGTAACAATTAAAGCTTACGTCCCCAAATTACCAGGAGTTTACCAAATGAACTACTGTACTACATACAGTCTAGTATGATTAAATATTCATTCTGCAGCTTCCTTGAAATATTTAACTAACCTTCCTTCCCGAATTTCTATTGTCATAGAACGGGACACTACATCCCTGGAAGCCAGATCCTTAGCAACAGGTGCATATCTCTCCATAAATCTTTCACCTTGACTGTTAATTAGAATACCTCCCTCTCCTCGACATCCTTCTGTTATGAGGCAACCAGCTCCATAAATACCTGCAAAGAAAAAAACCCATAAAGTGAAATACTCACAAGACAGCTTCACAACCAAGAAGACCAGGACTGAAGAAACAAAATCTACTTAAAATAATGCAAACAAGTCACATGGGTAGATTTTATTCTGCCCTAATAATCATACCTATTAGTAATTGTCCCACAAGGCTGCTTAGAAACAAGTTTTATTATTCCTTTCAAACATTTTTCTTGGATGGTAAGCAAATTGATTAGGAACACCTATAATATCCAAAATGCTACAATCTGAAGATGTCTGCACCCACCAATACATATGGAGAACATTTACAAGGGTCTTGTAGACCTTGGTCAATTATTTTGTTCAAGTATTTGAAGCAAATCAGAAGCTGATCATCTAAACTTCAGTTTGCTCATCTTTGTTCCCATTTCTCCTGTACTGGAGGCAGCACAGAACAGCTTCAAATTGTATGGAAAGTGAAAGCTAACTCAGTAAGTCTTCTTTTCCCCTAGAGAAGTAAGGCCTACTTGTTAGTCTTCAGCTCTGGTCATTATAGGAAGCAAAAAAGCTGACCAACTCATGCACTTCATAATTATTTTAAAAGCTATGGAATTATCAGACAAGCAGTGAAATTTCTTTGACTAGAATGAACCTTAGATCTTTTTAGGATATAACAACTATAATACTGTAAAATTAAATGAATAATTAAAAAACCTCACCATTTCTAACAAGCTAAAACCGAGCATTTATTTAGCTACAGTCAAAAGAAATAGATCTTCTTCACTTTTTAGTCTTTAATAACTTTTATGGCCCACACTTTGGATACTGATCCTCTGCTATAATACCATGGTCCTAAATATATAACATTACTTCAAATACCTCTCTTCCACAAAACATTCTAGTATGTAACTCCCTAACATTTACATCTATCCTATTGCTTCTGTCTCTAATATCAAACCATTTGATATTCTAAAGACAAGAAGAAACACATTTTTAACAGGTAAAGTGATTTCACCTGGAAATTCATAGAACTTGTTAGTATTGTAAAGACAGTTCCTCAAAATATTTAACACTGGTATCCAAATTAGAAGATCTGAAGTCTTTCTCATATTGTAGCATTCTTACTCTCAGCTTTATATTCTACGGCAGTCTGAACACTCATTACAAGCAACTAATAAACAGTTAAGTGCTACAGGAAAGTACAAACTGACTTGAGTACGTTTTTAAAACAAACAAAACTCCCCTTTCAATTCTTTTTATTAAAAATAATGTTGTAAGTATAGGTATAAATAGGTATAGGTATATATAGTATAGGTATAAACATTTCTATAGATAGAATTGCTTTTGTAATTGTACTCTGTACCTGTAGGATGAAACTGTACAAACTCTAAGTCCTGGCAAGGAAGACCAGCTCGTGTGACCATTGCAGTGCCATCCCCTGTACTAGTATGAGCAGATGTACAACTGAAATAAGTGCGGCCATACCCACTACAAAACAGAGAGGTTGAAAAAGTTGTAAGTCAAGGAAGAGTCATTAGAATATACCACTTACATATGCTGTTTGCATAACAGTGAAACTAGAGCAGAGGGTTAATAAGCAAGATATTTTGCCATCTCCTGTACTCAGTTTAACCAAAGAAAACAAAAACTGATAGTCTCCTGTTATGGTCAACCATATCTGAAAAATGACTGGTGCCAGAAGACCCAAGAGAAAGAGTAACAATTCTGAAGCAGGATAACTCAGCTGGTGCACGATCACTCAGTGAACTATGCCCAATAACAAAAATCAAGTTTGTGCATTGGAAGTCTTTTCTCTGGAAAAAAAGATTGCTTCAGAAAGTTAAGTTCTCTCAATCCAATACATTAGACTCAATTGGAGCTATTATTACTAATTTTAGCAAAAATAGTATACAACAACATTTTATATCCTTGTTATGGTCCCGATTTTATATGCTCAGATTTGACAAGTTAGTTCTCTAAAACAGGTACTAAAAATTAATTCTTACACCTAAAACAAACATGCTAGTTTCCAATGTTATTGACCGTTGCCAGTACTCCCAATTTCAGGACAATCTCTGAGAAGAGATATCAGCCTACATATTGTAGTACTCAAGTATGAAAACATTAGCATTGATTTTAATAAAGCCAAATCATGTAGGCAACCAGCAAACACAGTATTTTTGCTATGCAAGATACGCATAACAAATCCATTGTACTCAAACAGATAGGAGATAACAACAAGCAGCGCAAGCCTAATCTGTATAGTATTCTAACACAAATATACAAATTTCTGCAACCAGATAATGTAAAACTAAACTAATCTCCTGATAATTCCATTCTATACTGACTGCACTTATAATTCTGTTACCTTGATGTCACAGATGCTCAAGAACTTTGAAAAAAGCTCGTTTCCTAAAGGAAACTCAGAATCCTACAGATACATACACCCGTGTTGTTAGCATTGCAACAATATCTGCTTTAAACAGCCAGTTTTAAAAACCTAAGACCATTTAGATTGCACACACACACATACACACACACACACACACACACACACACACTGCTCTTACACATTTCAGCTTTATGCCATTGCTCTAGAATTTACAGCTAAACCTCATACTGAATTTATGCTCGGTCAAAACATTAATAGGCGCTTTCTTTCAGACAGAATGATTAAATTTGCAATTATGCTGCTTTTCATCCAAGAAGAAAACTTAGATGTTATAGATGACATGTTGACTTAAAAACCATACATTATATGTTCATCTCCACACTGGAGCTTCAAATCCATCTACAAACACCCAGCCCTCAAACTAGTAGCAACCTGAAATTTCTGCCCTTTATCATAAACATCACATTACCCAGTGGCAATGACAGTGTTCTTTGCTCTAAAACGATGTACAGAACCATCTTCTATGCAAAGGGCAATAACACCACGACATTCTCCATTTTCCATAAGTAGGTCCAAGGCAAAATACTCAATGAAGTAGCTGGTATCATACCGCAGAGACTGGGGGGGGGGAGAGAAGGGGAAAAAAAAAGTAATTATCAAGAAAAATCTGGAAACTTACGTAAGCTCTCTTCAAAACTGTCAATGCATATGGACTATATAAGGATAAAGTCAAAAGAAACAAACAAAAAATCCCCCACACACCCCAGCAACTCTCAGGGAAGCCTTTTTCCCTTATAAAACTGTATTACAAAAAAAAAAAAAAAAAAATCACTAATGCATTTATTCTAGCTCAACCACTCAATTCTGAAAAGCCATAGCTAGTCAACCAGACTTGTTCTTTCAGTCTACATTTGGCAATACTTTAGTCAGCTGCAGAGCTCAATACACACACAAGCATGTATCCCTAAATCTTTCTGAGACGCAGAATACATCTCCTCAAGCCTAGGATATCAACAGAAGCAGCAAGCAAAGTCAGACAGATTCTTTCATGTGCTCAGGGAACAGACTAGCATATGGCAGCACTGAGCATTTGTATTGCAGTAGCATGTATGGTTTTAATTACAAGGAGAGCAAATAGCTAGCTACTAAGTAAATAAAAACCATTAGCTGTTCTGCACTTAGTTTAAGGCTTCAAGTAGCTTACTACCATTTTTAAAAGAACTAAATCTTTCCTCTGTTATGCCGTGAAACATTGATAGGACCAGATACTAGAATTCTAGTCATTTACCTGCAAGAAAGCAAGCTCAGAAATGCATACTAACCCTTTATGCATTTAAAGACATTACACACGTTTCCCCTGCTCCTTGTTTGAAGATGACTGAACAAAAACGCTGCCTTGTACCTTTTGTCAGAGTTCCCCCATGCCCCTGAGTCAGCTTTTCTGAAAAAGGGTTTTTTTGGAGAGTTTAGATAAATTCTGTCTTTGACTAGTTAACAGATGCAAAAGTAGCAACAAGGAAAAACTACTCCAAACCACAAATTTGACAGTGCATACTACTCAAACATTGCCTCCAGGAGAGCAAGTATAAGCAGGATCCTTCAGTGTATTTTGTTTGTACTCCTGACCAAAAACAGGCATCTGCTAGGCTACATCCTTTCACAGTGCCTCAGAAGGAAAGAAAATCCAGAATTTGAATCAGTGATTCGCCTGGATTCCCCACTGATACTATATGTGTGAGCAGCTACAAGTCTTTGATTTTTCAAATGCTAGGAAAAATCATTAATTGAAAATACAAAAACACAAATTCAGTTTTATTTCACAGATTCTTACCCTGCCATACAACGTATGTAACAGTGAGTGTCCTGTTCTGTCCGCAACACAACAGCATCTGTGAGCCTGTCCTCCTTTTCCAAACTGGAGACTCTGTCCACCAAATGCACGCTGATAGATTTTTCCTTCTTCTGTTCTACTGAATGGCATCCCGTAATTTTCCAGCTGTTGAACCCAGATAAAAGCATCAGATACAGATGTGCATAATAAGCCAGAAAGTTAACTTTTTTTACTGTTCCTAGTAAGGAGATCTTTATGGAAGTTGGTCTGTGCTATAATTACCTGAAGTGGAAATCAATTTCAGCGAGTCTCACCTCTATCACCGCAGCAGGGGCTTGCTCAGTCATGTAGTGTATGGCGTCCTGGTCCCCCAGCCAATCAGACCCTTTCACTGTGTCATAGAAATGCCACCTCCAGTTATCGTCCTCCATATTTCCCAGGGCAGCATTGATCCCTCCCTGAAAATAAAAATACGTATTCCTAGAACTATATTACTGAAGTACAGTTTCAGCAGTTTTTCCTCCTGTTTCTGTTAAAATCACATACTGTATACATAAGATAAGAAGTAAATTCAGACTTAACATGGCTGTGAAAAAAACCATGCAAGCTATTAGTTTCACAATGGTTCTTATCTTATTCTGATGTGAAACACAAAAGTTACACACATGGAATGCAGTGAAACAAAACTGAATAGAAGCTAGACATATATTGCCTTCCAAAACAGTTTCAACTAAACGTGTAGCATTTATGAAAGAAGTGCGGCCTTGAAACGTTATGTTCATGTGCATATCTAGACAGGCTTTCTGAAAGAAGCTATTTTTTAACATTGGTTCAGCCTAATTTCTCACCTGTGCAGCAACAGTATGAGATCTGGTAGGAAATAGTTTTGTAACACATGCTGTATTAAATCCAGCTTCTGACAAACCAAATGCAGCCCGCAGACCTGCTCCTCCTGCACCCACAACAACCGCATCAAATTCATGGTCCACTACTGGATATTGTGCAGAAATCTGGAAAATGAAGAAAAAAAGACAGTTTGTTATCAAAAATATTTCAAGCTGAGCCAAACTTTAAAGTTCTGTGTAGACACAAACAGTATACGTTTAACATTCTTAACAGATGTAGCATTCATTAAAAGAATATATTAGATACTGCCTGTGGGGGGGAATTCATCACTAAAAAAGCAATTCATTTTTAGAAACTCAGTCTCACTACCTACTTGAACACAACACTCCACTGAAGCCAAGCATCTGACACAGCAGCCCTATGGCTTCCTTCTAGGCATCGTAAGTATCGTGTATTATCTAGTCTGTTACTTAAGGTAGAGAAAAGCACAAACATACCGAATCAGAAATCTTGGTGGAAGCACTTTTCTTTCCATTGACTGTGAAGTGAAAGTTGCGTGCAAGAGTCTGGCATGCTGCTGGCCACTGTGGAAAGAAATCAAGATAACCATTGTAGAACAAGTGTTTCCATGAGCAAGACTTTCAGCATTCTCAATTACCCTGTGTTCATAACAAACATCTACTTACCACTGTTTCCACATGTTCAAGAATACTGTATCAACAACATTTTAGAGCTTTTCAGTGAAGTTCTGGCTTTCCTATCATCATAACCAGAAGGAAAAATATTTAAAGTTTTGACTAGATGAAAGAACAACCTGCAAGTAACAAGCTGTCATGGACTTTATCATATTTTCTTCACCTCATTAATACTAACTAGTCTCCTAGATCTATCTGAGCCTTGCATTGACAAAACGTATGTTTGCAAGTAATGCTCTGGTATTACCATGTTTTTTCTTATGCAAACAAAGATACAGACAGCTTTACGAGAATCACAGGAATTACTGGAAGACATCTCACTTGGGTCAAACAATCCACAGAATTTGAATTATTTCAGGTGTCTGAAAGAGCCAGAAATATTCTCCTTGTTTTCATTCTGTATTTATTAGTGGCCTATTTAAAACCATTTATTAATATTTGAATGAAGTGTAGTGGCACAGTTTTCCCCTTCTGTAACATTCTCACCGCTCCCCAAACATTAAACCACTAAAAACACTAAACCACTCAAACTCACATTCAGTCTTTGCTTGATAGGTTAAAACCACAATTTTAGTCTCTCTAGAGTAAGTCACCAATTTTCCCAATCCTAGTATATTTTCTGAACAGTCTGAAGAAGGAATATCTAACTGGGCATATATGATTAGAACAGTAATACAAAAAAAGTCATGCCAGTGCCTTGCACAGGGGCACCAGCACTTTTCTATTTGAAATACCTCTCCAATACATTCTAGGACTGCATATGCATGCCCTTTCCAACATTTGTTATAACAATGGTTTAATCACTCTATAATATGGTCAAAAAGCAGGTCTTCTCTCTGTATCACTTCCAAAAATTTGTCTCTTTTCCCCCCACCATGAAATGAACCACACTGAACTTTACTCAATTAAGTTTTATCATCTCTCTTACCAGTTCCTTAAAATCATCTTTTTGCTTGACAGTGAATCTAAAGTATTAAAATATTCATTAATACACTCCTGCTTTTTAGAGACAAGGTAACTAGATGAGATGATTTAATAAGATCAGTCTTTACAGCTATTACTGAGAAATTCTCCTAGTAACCTCTTCCAACTGTTTATTTCCCCCCCACACACACACACAAACACTGATGGGTTATCACACTTTTGGACAACTCCATGCCCATCTTAATCCCCACATTTATACTTATCGTCATTAATATTTCACATCCAGAATCAGATCAAGTGGTTCACTGAAAGTCAGACAAAATAGAAGCACCAAGCAAAATGAAGTACCAGATGTAATTTACCTACAAAACACCTCTCCCAGCAGTAACAGATACCAAGCTAGAACGGGGTGCTCTCTCTATAGCAGAAATGCTTTCGAAGCCTTGAGTTACGGTTGGAGTTAGACTAGCAGAACTGTAGTTTACCTGGCCAGCTGCACTACCCACTTTAAGTTTACCTACTGCATATTCACTAGCATATACTACTCCTGCTTGTTTCCAGAAGGTTGTTGCAATAACCACTTTGCAGCTCTCATACCACTGCATAGCTTTTTACTGTATTAGTTTATTGCCATTGGTGAACAACTTATTTGGTTATTGCATAAAGCAATTTAAAGAAAGTCTTTACTGACAGTACATGACAAAATTTTATACATGGTTAGTACTCCTTAAAGCAAGTGCAAATGACTTGGGGGGGGGGGAAGAGGTATAACCTGTGTTAAATCCTAAAGTACAAAAAGAAATCAACCCATTTTTCCCCCTCACAAAGTTAATGTCCAGCTATGATCTCCAGCCAGAATTCTGCTACGAGTGCCTTATAAATAACTACCTTTTAAAAAATGTGTTATTTTCCTGAAGCTGCTACATCACTCTTCTGTGGGACTATTTGCAAACAGTTGTGAAATATACCTTTGCATCAGAGAACTCCAGAAATGTATTAGCAAAAAAAAAAAAGAAAAAAGTTTAGCAGATGCTTTTCCTTTCAGCTTCTGCAAAACAGATCTTTCAGAACTGTTATTCCCATTCACATTTTATTGGTGTTAAATATTTAAGAATTGCTGTTGTCACTGAATTTTGTTCAGAAGGATTATGAACAGAAGTCCATAAAGCAGAAAAAGATGTACTAAATTTGAAAATACTGGTCACACTAATCCCAATTTGTTACTAAGAACACCATGTACCTTGGCAAATTAAAGATCCTTCTCCGTGTATATTACTATTTGTTCTAATACTTGTATTTAGAATATAGTGAATGAGTTCATAGTGTTTCACTTTTTTTTCCCTAAACAATCGCCTTCACAGACCGCGCTGCCCCCCGCCAGGCACCCGAGCTCACCCATGGGCTCCCGCAACCGCGGCGCAGGGCCCGGGGCTGCCCCAAGGTCACGGGGGGGACACGCGCCAGTGACACGCCCGGGGGCGCGCAAAGGGGGGCGGGGGCAGGACGGCGGATCAGGCCCCCCACCCCCCGCAGCGGCGCAAGGGGAGGGGCAGGAAATTCTCGGAGCCCCCGGGCCCGGCCTGCGCCATCTCCCCCCTACCCCCCCGAAAGCAGCTCTCCGCTCCAGCCCGCGGCCTTCGCCTTCGCCTTCCCCCTCCCCGTGACGCCCGCAGGAGGGGAGGGCAGGGCGGGTCAGGCACCCGGCACTCACCGCCCGCGCCGCCGGCCGCAGCCAACGCTTCGCAAAGATCCGCGAAGCCGCTACCCTCGCCGCCATTTCGCACGGACCCAGAGGAGCTAGCAAGGAGCATGCGCGAGGCGCCCGCTAGCGGTACCGTTACCCACAGGGCTCGGCAGGAGAGACCAATGGTGTATGGTGGGGGGGGCGAGTCAAAGGCTGCATGCGTGCGGAATTCCCCCCGAACGTTCCCCTGGTCCTCCTCCCCTGAGAGGAGCTCCAGGGTGGCCAGCCGAACGGGACCACTTAGGGCTCGAGCGCGTCGCTTTGTCCTTTCCTCCTCCGCTTCTCCCCTCTTTCCTGCGGTTAATGGGTCAGCCCGAGAAGAGGCGGGGCCGACAGGTAAGTGGCCCCGACAGCGCTCCGCCGCAGCTCTCCGCACCTGGGCTAGTATGTAACTGCCCCCGCTCCGGCCACCATCCCACGCGCGGCGTGGGGGGCTTTGACGCCCCTCCACACTCCCCGCCGCGGGGGCCGGGCTGCGCTGCGCTGCGCCGCGCTGCGCCGAGGGGCCTGAAGGGTTTCGAGGCGGCGGCCGGCGGCGCCGCGGGTGGCAGGACCGCGTAGCCTCGCACCCGGCTCGGAGGACGAGCAGAAAATAACGCCAGCGAGCGCTGAGGCCTGCGGGGTCCGAGCGCCGGGAGCCGACCTGCGAGCCACGGTGTGGCTGGTGGTTAGGTACCCTACCTGGGAGGCTCCTGCCGGATAAAAGCGCATTACATTAAAGTTTCCGAGTAACGCTTTGTATTTCCTGTTTTTGGGACAGTTTTTGTCAGGGTTTTGTTACCATCTCTCTTGTTCTCGTTTTATCTGGTTTGATGCAGAGTCTAAGGCAGAAGTGATTGTCCAAAGGTTAGCACTGGTTCAGATAAAATATTAGTTATGGGAGCGGCCTTCGTTCCTGTGTACAGCACTAATATGGTGTTTCCCTCCCTTCTTTCTTGTGAATCTAAGGTGTCTTCATGAATAATTTAAATGATCCTCCCAACTGGAACATCCAGCCGAATCAAAGAGAGCCCGGTGATGAAGGCAGCAGATGGAATTACGCTTTGCTGGTCCCCATGCTGGGATTGGCAGCCTTTCGTAAGTAGTACCTAATACTCTCTGCTGGAGCTGGAGTGTGTTGCTGTGCGCAGGCATATAACCTGCGGACTGAAGTGAAATTTCTGAAACAATACAATGATTAAGTTATACTCTATCTAGGGATTTCCTCTGGTCTGCCCATGGTCTCCAGGATGCGTCATATGTTTTGGAATGTTCCAGTAAATGCTCTTAAATTTATAACCCTAAGGCAATGAGTTTTTCACACATGGAATTGAATCCGTATTTTAATAAGCTCCACTTTACACAGCCTTCTGTCAGAAAAGGAGACAAGTGATATGCTAGAGAGCCAAAAAGTAACAATCCGAAGAGCTGCTGATATATATCTATTTACTGGACCTGGAAAGTTCTTAGCATACTTTTCGCATTAGGAACCTGGAGTTTATCTCCCCAATAATTCTTATCTTCCTTCTTTAATCCAAGAAGTATGTGTGTTAGCAATACAAGACTAGTGGACATTTCACTTCAAAGGAAACATTATGATCATCTAGTTTGCCTTCCTGTGGAACATGGACCCACAGAAGTTCACTCTGTGGGCCATGTAAACAGAAGTGAATGCCACTTTTTGGTGGGCAAGGACCAGGAAAGAAAGTTTTTACTGCAGAATAACTTTTCTTTTGAGGCATAATTAATTAATCATGCCCATCAATGATATCTGTGTTTTACTGATATGTGGAGTCTCATTTGTATATGATAGGTTGGATCTGGACCAGAGAATGTCAGAAAGAAATAGAAAGAGAAAAAAAAGAATATTATAAAAAACAGTCATCTTTACAAAGAGACCTGGAAGCCAAATACCGGGATATAATCACAGAAAATCGTCGCACAGTTGCTCACTTGGAGCTGGAGCTTGAAAAGGAACGCAACAGAACCCTGAGTTACCGTGAAGCACTGGTGTCCCAGAGTCGCAAACTAGTGGAAGAAAGAAGAATCCTAGAACAGGAACAGGAGAAGTTAGAGCGAGAAAAACAAGTTCTCTTGCACTCAGGAGCCGCAGGTAACTTGTACCAAAGTTATCTGGCAAAGGAAGAAGAGTGGCAAAAAAGAGCCAATATTCTACTAGAAGAATTGGAAGATGGACTTAAAGAAAGACAGGAAATCTACTGCAGTCTTGTGGTGCCAAGAAACCAGAGACTAGAAGTAGAGAAAAATCTGCTAGTTAAAGCAGCAACTGATCCTGTTGCTGTGACTCTACAAATTGAGAGTGGCTTGAAAGATATTTTCAAACATGACAACTACTGTGGCAATCTGCTGAACAGAAACAAAAGTCAAAATGGAAGACTTATGTGGCTGTATCTCAGATATTGGGAACTAGCTATTGAAGTACAGAAGTTCCAGAGAGTAGAAAAGGCCATGTTAGGAAAATGATAGATAGGGGAAGTAATGATCTTTCATGTGATCTACCATGAATAATATGGACTATCACAATTGTAGTCTGAAGCTGTTAAATTCTCCTACTGTATTTTGGTTTCCCCTTCTCATTGCATTTGAATTTGCATGTGCAGTGTAGGTGCCTTTCCTTTCACTGTCTAACAACAAATGCTCCAGTGAGCTGTGCACTTTGCTCTAAAACTCTTTGAGTGTGTTTGTATTGCAGACTGCAGTGTAGTGTACAGATATGCAAGCTTCTGTAGGTACCAGAAGCAGCAAAATGGAATCTGGATTAGACTAATTTACCTACTTGCTGGTTATCCTCCTCCAATGGAGAAGTGAGTTGTCTCCCTCAAGTCAGGTAGTACGTAGTGCTCCTTATCCCTGATTTCTTGCATGGTGTTTCATCACAATTTTATTTTATTTTATTTTATTTTTTTAAAGCAAGACTGATTTTGAGGCAGATGCTTGGAAGAGAACATGATCAAGTAAGGTTCCTTGTCACATAAATCGTACATGTGCGTGTAGATATATATACACACACATATGTATGTATGTTTGTGTGCATGTATATATATACTTGTATAATACATACATTTCTATGTATTAATATTCCAAGGGGGAAAGACTATGATCATGTTTCAGATTAATTAGTTCTTGCATTGTCTTCCAGCTTTAATATATAAATAGGACTTTCTCTAGGAAATATCCAAAAGATGCTAATCAAAATAATGCATAAAGAAACAGTTTGATCAAAGTCTCGCTGGAGCTAGGAAGGCATGTCTGAGTTCTAAATGGAAAGTATATGAACTCTAGGTTGTGTTCCTATCGTACTGTATAAATGTTAAGAATACATATGTTTTCTTCTCAGTCAAGGTTTTAGTTATTACCAAAATGTGTGCCTCCAGCATAGACCTCACCACGCTGCTGTCTCTGTGTCCCGATGCACTGGGTGATACATGTTTAGCTGCCAGGAGCCTCTGAAGATTCCAGTCAGTGCATCTGGCCCCATACCTGGTATAGGCCCTATTCGTTACTTGCATATAGAAACATAAATGCAGCCTGGCCATGCATAGCCACTTCCCCTCCCTCTCCCCCCCAGCTGTCTCAGTTCTCCCAGAACTGAAGTGCACTCTTCCACAACTCTGAAATTTTGAGCTTACAGTTCACCCCTTCAGGTACATATGACTGTGAAAGCCTACATATTGTGAGCTACAAGCTTTGCAAAGGCTTAAGTAAGAGGACTTTTAACTTTATTGAGCGCAATAAAATGAACAGATCTAGACAGAACATTAAAAATACTACAGTGCATTTCTGTGCTTGAAATCCCCTAAAACTTTGGCTCGTTGTAGAGAGTAGGAACCACCTTCAGTTTCAAATGTGACATGTATTTTGGAGTGTATTTCTTCCTCCTTTCTAATCCAGCCTTACTCCCAAAGCAGCAGTGTGTACCCTTTTGTTTATAAGCTTCTCTGTTACTTGACATTGATCGGTGTTGATAAGTTGTCAGTTCTTTAGCAGTTCTTTAGTTATTCAGGACCAGCCTTGAAACAAGTTTGCCCTAGGCTATCAGCTGTTGCTCAGCCCAGAAGCAATTGAGCAAAGTGGATGCCCATCCAAGTTTAACAGAGAACTCTGGTAGATGTGGAGTTTTCCCTTGTTATCTCCTCTTAGTTTCATTTCAGCCTGGGCACAGGAGACAGCAGATAAATCAACCATATAAATTGTGTACGCAACCTAATGTAGTTACTCAGCAAAAGTGTCCCACATGAAACAAAATTCTTAAACTGTACATGTTTCTCAAATAATCGTTTCTTCAGTTCTGATTTTGCTCACTTTAGTGGTAATAACTATACTGTTGTACTGATCTGTCAGCCTTTTATGGACTGATATTTCTTAAAAATAAAGTTATAGTAAACAGACAGACATTACAAAAAAAAACCAAAACACCTATCACAAGCACCAAAAAGGCCAAAGACTTTCTGGATGCCAAACATATGCAGGTTGGGAAATGACAACAAGCAATTGAAATATTACTCTTGTGTGACTGCTTGAGCCAAGCTGCTGTAGCTGACCATATGAACATGCCCTAATTGCTTAGTAGAACAAATTAAACAACTTTGCTTGTGTGTAATTCCTTCAGTGTGTGGAAACTGGCCACACAACTATGGAGGTTTGATGTGTACATACAGGCAGTTACAGCAACTCAGCTGACATACAGTAGCCAGTGTATCTATGCCAATATACTCAAGACTCATGCCTTGACATTGTACATATTCATTAGTTCTTGATATTAAAGGGTCAAACATTTTATGCTTTCTGAGTTTTTTTCATAGTTTGTCACTGACATCAACTTAAAATATTTAAAGAAAACATGTAATCAAGAGGGTAAAATACTTTCTTCAATATAAGTATGTAAATTGAAGCCTCATGTGCTTGATTGTATGTGATTGGATGCAATGTAATAAATGTTTGAAATTCACTTTCACTTCTTTTGAAGTGTCAACTATTTGTACAGCTAAGATTGTCCATGAACACTTCGCAAATCAGGATATTAAGACAGAAGAGCAATTTGAAGAGGATTTTTGAAAGCAGGTTGAAAAGCACCAATCCTATTAGTTTCTACTGAAATTCATATTTCTTAGTGTTAACCTATAGAGGGGGAATATTTCAAAAATGCTTAAGTTATATTGAAAGTTTATTGTGAGCTTTATCTTGCTCACTAGCTATTGATCTAGGTTAGTGATTTGTTTGAAAATGCCCATATATATGTAGAATGTAAGAATAATTTGTCTTTGGAATATTTAATGAAGGTCTTTTGGTTACAAAATGTCACTCACCTATTAAATAATAATAATTAAAAATTGTAAATCTTTCTGCACTGTATTGTAAATTGGGGGAAGTAGATGAGAAGAGGGGAATTTGTCTATCTTATGCCAGCTTTCTAAGCAAATTACATAGTTTTAAAGTCTAAATTGGCACTTAAAAAGCTTTGGTTTGAGTGCTGAGCAGCAAGTATTTTGGAAAGTTGTTTTGTTTTTTTTGGTTTTTTGTTTTTTTTTTAAGAAAAGAACAGGGTCACTAAAGTGAGATAAATGCACCAGCATTAACTAAAGATGAATGATTAAAGATGACCATCTCACTGAAACACAGGTTGTTACTTCTGTCTATTTGTTAGATAGGGTATCCTGCCTTCCTCCAGAACCCCTCAAATGTCTTATACTGTACTTCAGCTACTTTTTGTTTCCTTCTGTGGATTTTTGCATCATCCTGCTCCCTTTAAAGCATTTCAATCAGACTATTTTAAGACAGTGTTCAGAGACCTTGGGGATTCCTCTTCCTGTTAGTAATAGATCATTAATCTCCTTGTATTTGACACACTGCTTCATATTGCACCCATCCCTCATCCTCACAGGAAGAGGCCTTCTTCATGAAATTAAAGGAAAAACACTTGTTATCAAATTGAAAATAAAGATTAGGTTTGTTAATATGTAATATCGGGTTATAATTCCCACACCGTTCAAGTGTTTGAGTTTTGGGTTTCTTTTTAATGCACATATTGTTGAGGTGGTTCACATATTACAAGTCCAGCCTTTCCTGAAAGTTAGCAATTACTTAGGTTTGGAATATTTCCAAGTAATTTTTGCTATCATTATTAGCCTAATCATTTACTATCATTGTAAACCTATTCTATCTATAGCCATATAAAAATTTAGCTTTCAAAAGAATGTAATCAAGTTGGTACACATTTCTGTGTATTTGTGGTTGGCTAACATTTTACAGGATGGTATACAACATTCCTGTTGCACCTACCTGTAACACTACATATGGCAGGTACTCCATAAGATGATTTGGATGAGCAAAATGAGGTGAGAAGTATGTATACTCACATAATTCTTGAAGTGTTTTCTAAAGTCTTTTGCATGAAGCACTGAGTTTCTGAAAATACCATCTTCCTATGCAATATTTGCATAACACACTCATGGGCCTGCGTTTATTTATTAATACAAGATAATTAAATAAGAAGTAACCAAACAACTAACAGGATCTTTGCTCATTACAGTAACCAAAGACTGTGTTGCCATTATGAGAAAGTTTTTTCCTTGTGACTAATATCCTTTGCAATACACTGTCTATGTGTGCTTTCACTCTCCAGGGTAGCTACCATCTAGTACTTGACACTGAATCATTCTTACACTCAGAATACTGTCAGAAATATCTTCAGGGCCATGCACAAGCCATCCCTTCTGCATGCCATGTGTTTAAGTATAAAAATAGGTGTCTCCCTTCCTTTGAAGTCCTTTCCAGCTGCAAAATCCTTTAAAAGGCTTTAGGCCCACTAACACATAGGTGGTGAAGGTTCCTACAGATCACCTCACCAAAAGACACAGTCACACAAAAATGACCTTTCTCCTTGGGATATTGTTTGTGTGTGCACCAATGCTTCAGGTGACTGCAAGCAGTATTACTTGGCATGTGTCAAAGAGCTGGAATAAGTGTCTTAAGGCTCCTAAGGAGGCTGTGTGTTCCTTTCCAAAGGAAAGGTCATGTCTGGAGGCCCTGAGGTTGGCCTGCTGTTTGGTGGATGAGGATCCAGGAGCCCACAGGTGTCAGAGAAGGGAACATCCCTCAGGGAAGTCTTCAGCCTCCCTTGAATCCAAGTGGAGTGCACCCTGAGAGCAACTGCACACTATTTTCACCATTTCATTGTTAATTAGTCCCGAGTCCATATTCAGGAAGGCAGTTTCAATATTAAGATGGCCAGCCCTATAAACTTTTCACCTTCAGACACAGGCAAGGAAACTCCCTGAAACATCTTGTGCTTTTTATAGAAGCAAACATATCCTGCCTGGCCTATGTTGTACCATGCAGCTTATGTGCTGGGCGCATGCAAAGAAAAATACAAAACATTTCCTGGATTTAATGGAACTTGGACTGAGCATTAGAAAAGGGAAATCTTCCTTAGAAAGCACTCCCTCCYGGCAGGGTGGGCAGGTAAAGAGGGAGCAGCCCAGAGGGTCTGACCCTCTCTCACTCCCTTTGCTTAAATATGGGCTGCCAGAAGACCAGTGGCAGGACAAGCATGTAGCCACAAGCTCAAAGGGAGTTGTACTCAGGGCAGCTTGAGCAGAGTCTTCGCTTCCAAAGAAGGGCTCTTAGAAAGCCACCTTTTACCTCTTTGCCTTTTTAAGCATACCTTTGAGTGCTCCTGTCCTGATAGGATGAGCAAATAGCAAGAGCCACTCTGTGGAGGATTCAAGGCAGAAACAGCAGCCAACAGCCCGGGTATTGTGGCAAAATCAAGGAAATTTAAGTTATAACTGTGATAAAAGGATGAAATTCAGATTTGCTCTATAGTTAGAGTTGTGGTGCAGTGGGTATAAAGGCTACACCTGTGCACATACACAGAATCACAGAATGGTTGAGGTTGGAAGAGACCTCTGGAAATATAGTTTAACCCCCCTGCTCAAGCAGGGTCACCTAGACCACATTACCCAGGACCTTGTCCAGGCAGCTTTTGAATATCTCCAAGGATGGAGACTCCACAATCTCTCCGGGCAACCTGTTCCAGTGCTCAGTTACCCTCACAGTGAAAAAGTTCTTCCTCATGTTCAGATGGAACTTCCTGTGTTTCAGTTTGTGCCCGTTGCCTCACGTCCTGTCACTGGACACCACTGAAAAGAGTCTGGCTCCATCCTCTCGACACCCTCCCTTCAGATACTTGTATACATTAATAAGATCTCCTCTCAGCCTCCTCTTCTCCAAGCTAAACAGGCCCAGCTCTCTCAGCTTTTCCTCATAGGAGAGATGCTCCAGTCCCCTAATCATCTTTGTAGCCCTTCGCTCAACTTGCTCCAGTAGTGCCACATCCCTCTTGTACTGGGGAGCCCAGAACTGGATGCAGTACTCCAGATGGGGCCTCAGCAGGGCTGAGTAGAGGGGGAGGATCACCTCCCTCAACCTGCTGGCAACACTCTTCCTCATGCAGCCCAGGATGCCATTGGCCTTCTTGGCCACAAGGGCACATTGCTGCCTCATGCTTAACTTGGTGTCCACCAGCACTCCCAGGTCCTTCTCCGCAGAGCTACTTTCCAGCAGGTCAGCCCCCAGCCTGTACTGGTGCATGAGGTTATTCCTCCCTAGGTGCAGGACTCTGCACTTGCCTTTGTTGAACTTCATGAGGTTCCTCTCCGCCCACCTCTCCAGCCTGTCCTGGTCCCTCTGAATGGCAGCACAGCCCTCTGGCGTATCAGCCACTCCTCCCAGTTTGGGATCATCAGCAAACTTGCTGAGGGTGCACTCTGTCCCTTCATCCAGGTCATTGATGAAGAAGTTGAACAAGACTGGACCCAGGACTGACCCCTGGGGGACACTGCTAGCTACAGGCCTCCAACTAGACTCTGCGCCACTGAGCACAACCCTCTGAGCTCTGCCATTCAGCCAGTTCTCAATCCACCTCACTGTCCACTCATCTAGCCCACGCTTCCTGAGCTTGTCTATGAAGATGTTATGGGAGACAGTGTCAAAAGCCTTGCTGAAGTCTAGGTAGACAACATCCACTGCTCTCCCCTCATCTCCCCAGCCAGTCATTCCAGCATAGAAGGCTATCAGATTGGTTAGGCATGATTTCCCCTTGGTGAAGCCATGCTGACTACTCCTGATCACTTTCTTGTCCTCCACATGCTTGGAGATGGCCTCCAGGATGAGCTGCTCCATCACCTTTCCAGGGATGGAGGTGAGGCTGACTGGCCTGTAGTTTCCTGGGTCCTTCTTCTTGCCCTTTTTGAAGACTGGGGTGACATTGGCTTCCTTCCTTCCAGTCTTCAGGCACCTGTTCTGTTCTCCGTGACCTTTCAAAGATGGAGAGTGGCCTAGCAATAACATCCACCAGCTCCCTCAGCACTCGTGGGTGCATCCCATCGGGACCAATGGATTTGTGGGTGTCAGGTTTGCCTAAGTGATCTCTAACCCGATCCTCCTCAACCAAGGGAAGTCTTCCTTTCTCCAGACTTTCTCTCTTGCCTCCAGGGTCTAGGATGCCAGTCTTAGCAGTAAAGACTGAAGCAAAGAAGGCATTCGGTATCTCTGCTTTCTCTGTATGCTTTGTCATCAAGGCCCCTGCCCCATTCAGCAGCAGACCCACATTTTTCAGTCTTCCTTTTGTTACTGATGTATTTAAGAAAGCCCTGCTTGTTGTCCTTGACATCTCTTGCCAGATTATATTCCAAATGGACCTTGACCTTCCCAGTCCCATCCATGCATACTCAGATGATGCCCCTATATTCCTCCCAAGTTGCAAGTTCCTACTTCCACCCTCTGTACACTTCCTTCTTCTGTCTGAGTTTTGCCAGGAGCTCCTTGTTCATCCATGCAGGTCTCCTGCCCCCTTTTTCTCTACTTCCTGCTCATTGGGATGTACCATTCTTGAGCTTGGAGGAGGAGATCCTTGAATATCAACCAACCTTCTTGAACCCCTCTTCCTTCTAGGACCCTATCCCATGGGATTCTTCCAAGCAGGCCTGAAGAGGCCAAAGTTTGCTCTCCTCAAGTCCAGGGTTGTGATCCTGCTCTTTGCCCTGCATCCTCCTCTCAGGATCCTCAGCCCCACCATCTCATGGTCACCGCAGCCAAGGCTGCCCCCAACCTTCATATCTCCAACCAGCCCCTCCTTGGTTGTTGGTACAAGGTCCAGCAGAGCACCTCTCCTCATTGGCTTCTCCATCACCTCTCTCAGGTAGTTATCATCAGTGCTCTCCAGGAACCTCCTGGATTGCTTGTGCCTTGCTGTGTTGTCCCTCCAGCAGATATCGGTGTGGTTAAAGTCCCCCATAAGAACCAGGGCCTGTGACTGAGATGCTACTTCCAGCTGTCTGTAAAGGCCTCATCTTCTTCTTCCTGATCAGGTGGCCTATAGCAAACACCTACATCAGTGTCACCCATGTTAGTTTGCCCTTCAGTCCTTACCCATAAGCTCTCGATCTGCTCATGGGTCACCCCTAGGCAGAGCTCAATACATTTCAGTTTCTCTCACATAAAGGGCGATTCCCCCTCCTCACCTTCCTGACCTGCCCTTCCTAAAGGGCCTATAGCCATCCATGGCAGCGCTCCAGTCATGTGAGCTCTCCCAGCATGTGTCTGTAATTGCAATGAGATCATAGCCCTGTGACTGCACACAGATCTCTAACTCTTCCTGTTTATTCTCCATGCTGCATGCATCTGCGTACAGGCACTTCAGGGAGGTATTCGAGCATGCTGATTTCCCTGAAGAGGTGCAAGAAGTTTCCCCATAGACTTGTCTTATAGGTACCTCCTTAGCTGCATGCAGTTGCTGGACTCAAATCCTGTTTTGCTGACTGCATGGTCCCCATAACTCTCCCCTTCCCCCATTTCCTAGTTTAAAGCCCTCCTTACCAGGTCGGCCAGCCTGTTAGCAAAGATGCATGTGCCCCATTTAGTGAGGTGGATCCCACCTCTCCCAATCAGTTGGGAATCGCAGAATGGTTGAGGTTGGAAGGGACCTCTGGAGATCATCTAGTCCAACCCCCCTGCTCAAGCAGGGTCACCTAGAGCACGTTGTACAGGATTGCATCCAGGCGGGTTTTGAATGTCTCCAGAGGAGACTCCACAACCTCCCTGGGCAACCTGTTCCAGTGCTCTGTCACCCTCACAGTAGAGAGTTTTTTCTCATGTTCAGATGGAACTTCCTGTGTTTCAGTTTGTGCCCACTGCCTCACGTCCTGTTGCTGGGCACCACTGATAAGATTCTCCACAGAGCTGCTTTCCAGCAGGTCAACCCCCAACCTGTACTAGTGCATGGAGTTATTCCTCCCTAGGTGCAGGACCCTGCACTTGCCTTTGTTCAATCTTCAAACAGGATCCCATGGTCATAGAAACCAAAACCCTGCTGCCAACACCAGCTGCACAGCCAGTTGTTTACTTGCAGTATCTGTCTTCTACTCCTCCCATTCTTGCCCCTCACTGGCAAGATTGAGAAGAAAATGATGTGGGCCCCCACACCCCTGACCACTGTTCCCAGAGCTCTGCAATCTCATTTGACACTTTCCAAGTTGCTCTTAGCAGTATCATCGGTGTCCCATGGAAGAGCAGCAGGGGGTAATAGTCAGAGGGGCAGACAAGCCTTGGAAGTCTTTCCATGATGTCTTGGATCCAAGCCTCCAGCAGGCAGCAAGCCTCTCTAGACAAGAGGTCAGGCTGGCAGATGGGTGCTGCTCTCCCCCACAGCAGGGAGTCACCCACAACAATTACTCATTGCTTCTTCCAGGTGTTCCTGTGTGGCACAGGGTCCATCAGTCCAGTTGCTTCACTTGAAGCCATGCCTAGCTCCTCTTCTGCTTAGAGGGCACTGAACCTCTTCATCAGCTGCAGATCTTCAGGAGGGGCAAGAGTCTTTCTCTTCATGAGAGGAGTGAACAGGTTCCAGCCTTCATCATYTACAGATTTATAACTTTTACTGTTCCACATGGCACAGAGCCCATCTGCATCTCCACTGCTGTGGGAAGTTGAGACTCTTGAAGCCGTATGGTCTCTGAGAATCTCTCTCTCACTCCTTTTCTCAGATGCTACACAGCCTGCTTGCTTCCTCTTGTAACTCCTTTACCTGGCAACACAACTCACCATCAACAACACAGCTTCTGCAGAAAAAGCTGACTTTCAGCCATCCCAAGCTCATAGGGAGGCCCCAGGCACTCCCTGCAACCCAAGACTCATAGAGCTGCATATGCCATTCAGAAGGTCAACCTGAGTGGAAGCCTCTGACATGGCAGATGCAGCAACTCCAGTGGCTACTGGGGACTGCATTCAGCAGCATGCTATAACCATACCTGAGGAAGCATAAACTACTGTAGCTGGAGAGGAGGGCACCTGCTGCCCAAACTGCTGCATCTGTTGACTATGTTTAAGAGCTGTGTTCTAGGCCTGGCACTTATACAGGCCTCTCCCTAGCGCCAACCAACAGGGTGTTTGACCCACCCTAATCAAGAGTCAGCTGACTCTTGGCTCAGAGTAAAGGCCCCACCTTCCTTTGACCGGGGGCACCCAACAGAGCTCGTTAGCAGCAGCCACTCCTTGCTAGATCTTCCTGGGAGAAGTTAAGGCCTCCTGTAGCTGTCCTTACCTAGCTCTCCTAGCTCTCTCAACCTGTGAGCAGCAAGCACCCTCTAGTCCCTCAGAGGGTTCCCAGAAAGCTCCCCCCAACCTCCAACAAGGTTCTCAGAAGTTCTAAGCAGAGCCCAGACACTGCTGCGCAAGCTGCTGCTGCTACCCAGCACATTTAGTCATTAATTCATGGAGTGGTCCAGAAGCCCACTAGCTAATTGCTGCGTAGATGAGACAACAGACTGATCTGCGATGAAGTAACTCACTGAACTGGGCAGCTTGACAGCAAAATGATCGGCTGATCTGCTAGCTACTTCACAACAAAACAACTGACTAATTGGTACAGGAGTTCTCCCAGCAGACTGGGGCAGTCCCAGAGATCCTGCCAGGGAGCTCCTGCTTTTCACAGACCAATTGATAGACACTATCTGTATGTTTAGATGTACTGATCAAGCCTTTAGGATAGAGAAATCCAGAGCAGGCCCAGGAATTCCCCCAGGCTGAAGGATCTGACTAAACCATACATAGATAACATTAAATAGTCAGTGGAAACTATTCCTGCCTCCTATGCAAGAATGGGAATGTAGGACAGTCTTTTGCTCATAGTGAAGATACATTTCATATTGTTACTGTCACGTGAAGGGAGAGAAAGGGGTAATCAACTTTGCCTACCAGAGCCCTCCTAAAAGAGCTTTCACTGAGTCAGGTTCACAAAGTTGAACAATACTTTGGTAATCAACTTTGCCTGCCAGAGCCCTCCTCAAAAGGGCTTTCACTGAGTCAGGTTCACAAAGTTGAACAAAATAAGAAAGGCCCTCCCCTTTGGTAATCAACGTTTGCCTGCCAGAGCCCTCCTCGAAAGGACTTTCACTGAGTCAGGTTTGCAAAGTTGATCAAAATAGACAATTTATTAAAGCGACAGATCAACAGGTTCAGGATTGCCGGTGATAAATGCACTTACTGCAACAAATTCTACTTTTTCTGAGCTCAAACTGATAATTAAGCGCTTTCAACAATGGTATTTTTCCCGGGATAACGTCCGACGTTGTCAGAGGCGCAAACCTTACCAAAAAGGCGTCCCTGTTTTGGGGAGAAGAGAGGTCCAGGCCCGTCGACCCGTCCGTAGGTTGGTGTTCTCGTCCTCCAAATGGAGGAGCGTTTATGCACTGAATTTATACTCTTGGCAAGGTGGGGCTGAGTCAAACACTGTGGGATGTTTGGTCCTTGTCGAGCTCAGTAGAGGGTGTCAGTGGCTGCTGGCCTTTATTTTCTTTTGCCCTTATCAACAACACCAGGCTGCAAGACTCCTGCCTCGCCCCAGGTGTCATTTTGGGTAGAGCAGTGGCCAGTGGCAGGACCTCCACCTCGCCCTGGGCGTTGTCTCACCCCTCACCCGCATGGGCATCAGACCGCAAATCACCCTTTGTATTCACTGTTTACCCCATGGCAGGGAGGATCACAGATAATCACAGACCATTATCCCACACATATATAGATAATCAATAAAATCTGATCATGTATAAACTGTAGTGGTCACATAGGTGCACAGCTCAACTGGATTGCAGGAATTCACAAGGACAATGGGGAGTCTCATTACATCTTGCTGAAGGCACCGCTACAGGGATGTTTGCAACATGGATGCGATTCCCCACATGAACATTACCATATGCAAAAGATCCCAATAAAATAACAAACACTCTATGCATGAGTCTGTGCAACAGTATATTCAAGCAATAAAGTCTAAGTGGAAGAATGAGAAACCATTTGTCAGCATGAGGGAGTTTCTAAGTTCTGGAAAAGTGGACAGCTTGGCCTTTGAAACTCTGATAACACGTAAATGCATTTTGAAGAAGATGAAGGAAACAAGTAAAAACTCAGCACCTGGCTTAGATCAAACAAGTTTAAAAGACCCCCAGAGGTTTGGTATTAGCAGAACTCTATAAATTATGGCTGCCAAAAGGGGTACTGAATGGTATCAAAGAACACAGAACTATTTTAATACTGAAATCAACTCATCTGGAGAAACTGAAAGATCCATCAAAATCTGATCAATCACCTTAGTACTCTTTTCACAGATATTGACTGCCAGGGTGTCGCGAAAGGAGTGATGCACTTCACTCATAAGAGGGAAGCAGCACTACGTTTACTGCAGTAAGACAGCGACTTAACAAAGTTCAGTCATAAATAAGAACAATTTAATGAGGTTCGATTGGCAAGGTTCACTCAGTTATTTACTGCATGAAGGACAGGGTCAGATGCAACGGAGACCCTCCCGTTGAGTCACGAGGTTCAGACTGGACCCCCTTGCTTTCTAAACTCCTTCAGAGAGAAGCCTAGGTGCAGCTGGATCCAGTCCTAGTCCCAGACTTGGTCAACGGTTCATATCTAAAGGAGTGTGTGCGAAGGAAACCCTCCCATTGAGTCACAAGGTTCAGACTGGACCCCCTTGCTTTCTAAACTCCTTCGGAGAGGAGCCTACGTGCGGCTGGATCCAGTCCTAGTCCCAGACTTGGCCAACGGTTTATGTCTAAGGGATTATGTTGTGCGAAGGAAACCCTCCCATTGAGTCACAAGGTTCAGACTGGACCCCCTTGCTTTCTAAACTCCTTCGGAGAGGAGCCTACGTGCGGCTGGATCCAGTCCTAGTCCCAGACTTGGCCAACGGTTTATGTCTAAGGGATTATGTGCGCAATTAGTCAGAGATATAACTCAGCAAAGTTTCGTGAAGTTCGCAAAAGTTCAGCATGCTATTAATCACTTACCGAGGATCTGTCACGGGTAAGGAATCTCTCAACCTCAAGGAGTAACCTTGAGAGGTGTCCCTGTTCAAGGGGAGGTTCTGCAGTGCAGCCTGCTGCCATGCAGGAGAGCTCAAGGGGCTCTGGGCTGCCCCCTATTTATGGGGGGGAGATGATTGACTCATAGTCATATTTGCATACTAGACGGGCCTTAGTTGGCACATGCTCAGGCAGCCCCTACATACGTGCTGTTTACAGGGAGGTCAGGTTGAGGGGGAGAGAGCACATCAGTGGGGGGGAAGGAGCACACTGTCACACAGGGTAACAAAAGCTTGGCCTATTTGACAGAAAGCTCTGTCAAAACCTTTACAAAAAGCTTGCAACTCTGAACACCTACACAGTGCTGAGACTCCTATACTTGGCAGACTATGCAAATGCAAAGGATGCATACAGAAGGACTGTTAAAAAATGGTGACACCTCCCAGCCTGTACATGTGATAGCCTGTTGTACAACAGCACTAAGGGTGGTGGCCTACAACTTTATTCCAAAAGGACAAGTGCAGTGATTACATATAATCCCACTTGCAAGGTATCACCATCAGAGAAATTGCTGTAGAAGGTGTGCAGAAAAACTAATTACAGATTAGCCACTGGAGAAAGTGGCCACAGGATAGCCACAGGAGAAAGTAAAAAGACCAAACATTATTGGTAAAATAGCTCTAAAACTGCTAGCTACTGGATATATTAATGGGAACAAACAACTGAAAGGAAATGCCAACTCCAAAAACAAAGTGGCTGGGGAAAAGTTTCAAGAGTGCAGAGGGACTGTGAGCCATGCTGTGACTGTCATTCGCTGTCATGCGCTCTAGGACAACCCTGTGTTCCAGCCTCATTTCAGCCAGGAGAACTGTCCAACTTTTGGAAAAGCACCTCTCCACCCTTTTCTTCATAACTGCTCCTGCAGGCTTGTATTTCTTAGACACCTCGCTTCTAAGATTGATTTACACAGAATAAAACCCTCAGCCAAACTGGCTGGTGCTTCGTATTACAAAATACTACCTCCCCCTTGTGGCTGGTCGCTTGGCTAGCCAGCAGCTAAAGTGGCAACCTAAGGTTGTTATAACTTTCTTTGGCACACAATTATTATGCCACGCAGTCAGGGCTTTCTGGTCCAAACATGACTGGACTGTAATAATAAGAAACACAAGAAATAACATCTTTTTTAGTGACCAAGACAGAATGAATTTATCTGCACCAGACTGGATGTTGTGGTAGACCTCTATGCAAAGATGGTATGCAGGAATTGGATGTAGCTCAGGAACCTAGTAGCATTTCCTTGTATACAACAGTATTGGAAAAGAAAACAGTAGAAACCTTGATTAAAGAACACTGTTCATTGCTTAATGAACATCACAAGCAACAATCTACAACTGTCAACATGGTCTGTTGCCTTCTGGAGAAGAGATGCATGTGGTGAGAAAGATCCAAGTAATAGCACCTTACTGGCTAAGAAATACAGATCTATGTTGGCCATCATGAGATCAAATAATTTCATGATGTTCACAGAAACATTTCTAGACATATGCACCCTACTTGCAATTTCCACCAAAGTGCAAAGATGAAAAATATTCTTCAAAGATGACAGCAATATTTCTGGGATCTCCTGAATGTATGCAGTGCAACAGTAAGGACAGCACATCAACAAGAACAAAACAAAGAAGGATGATGCTGCTGGAGCTGGTATTGTTCCACTGAAATATTTATATACAAAGCTGAAGCACACAAACTATTACACAAACTATTAATATATACAAAAATAAAGATCATGCCTATTTCTAGAAGAGAAAAAGGAGAAAAGTGCTGCATGAGAGTCAATGTCAGTTCTGGTCCGGATGCACTATAACAGACATGATGTTCATAGCTTGTTCCCTTTAATTCTTTTGCCACTAAAAGGACACTGTTACTTCCACAATAAACATGGACTCTGGCTATTTCTAGGTATGTCAGATTGCTCAAAAAAATTTCCTGACACCATAAAACAATTTCAGAATGAGATGCATATGGAAGTCACTGTATATGACATCCTATCTCTATTGCTTTCTCAGTGGCCTAAAACAGAGTTTCAGTGACAGCTCAGTGCTGTTCTGTTTCTACTTTGCAGTGATACTTGCTGACACAAGAGGACCTCTGTCCTATCTGGAGAAGTTTACAATCGTATGGGAAGAGATTTAACCTCAAAAGTTTATTGGACTTCCCCAAAGCCTTCCAGGTAACCCTACTTGAACTGCTGTGGTGCTGATGACTGCAGCCTTGAAGCACACAGAGGAAACTAAATCATGCCAGCTGAGGAGCTGCATCTTTTGGTTATTTATCAGGCAGAGTTTGAGAACAACAGAGCATAAAACTTCAGACCCAGTTAAAGATCTACAGAATGTTTTTTGGCAGGGTAAACTCTGTAACTACCTGCTGTTGAATATTAGCCCTAAACCTAGGTGACTCTGGATCATTTTGCCAGCTTATCTCTTATTCAGGTATGACTATTAGAGCCCCCTGAGCTGTGGATTCTGAGTCTTCTCCTGAACCTTGGGTTCAGAGCTCCTTCTTGGTGGAGCTTGTCAAGGATTTTGCCCATTGGTAGCCCACAAAAGGATTTGCTTTTGTGGGCTATGTCCAGGCAGATTCTGCCAGGGACAAACTGTCAGGGAAAGCACCTCTAAATGTTCTTCCTCCTCACTTCTATTATATCTTCCCCACCCTTACCCATCACACAAGGCTCATCACACAATCTTTGCTTCCCACAACCCCCCTCTTCAATACCCTCTCTGCATCTGAGCCCGGTTGTTTCCTTTTTTTGGCCTGGGGTGCTGGCAGCAAACCTTGGTGGAGGAGGATCAGGTTAGGGAACATTTAAACAAACTGGACATACACAAGTCCATGGGACCCGATGGTATGCACCCATGAGTGCTGAGGGAGCTGCCTGATGTCCCTATGACAGTCTTTGAAAGATCATGGTGACTGAGGGAGGTTTCTGAGGACTGGAAGAAAGCAAATGTCACTCCTATCTTTAAGAAAGGCAAGAAGAAGGATCCAAGCAACCACAAGCTAGTCAGCCTCATCTTGACCTTTGGGAAGGTGATGGAGCAAATAATCCTGGAAACTGTTTCCAAACATACTAAGGACAAGAAGGTGACTGGGAGAAGTCAGCATGGATTTATGAAGGGACCAGCTTGATAGCCTTCTATGATGATATGACTGGCTCGGCAGATGAGGGACAGCAGTGAATGTTGTTTATCTTGACTTTAATAATGCTTTCAACACTGTCTCCCATAATATCCTCAGAGAAAAACTGATGAAATATGGACTAGTTAAATGGACCATGAGATGAACTGAAAACTGGCTGAACTGCTGGGCTCAGCAAAATGACGTCCATGTGGAGAACAGGGTTGATACTGAGACCAGTACTGTTTAACATCTTCATTAAAGACCTGGGTGATGGCACAGAGTAACCCTCAGCAAGGTTGCTGACGATACAAACTTGGGAGGAGTGATTGATACAGGAGATGGTTGTGTTGCCATTCAGTAGAACCTCCAGAGGCTGGAAAAATGGGCAAACAGGAATCTCATGAAGATCATCAAATGGAAATGAAAAGTCCAGCACCTGGCGCTGAATAATCCCACGCACGAATACAGGCTGGAGGCTGACCTGCTGGAAAGCAGCTTTACAGAGAAGGACCTGGGAGTCCTGGTGGACATCAAGTTGAACACGAGCCAGCAATGCACCCTTGCAGCAAAGGAGACCAACATCATCCTGGGCTGCGTTAGGAAGAGCATCACCAGCAGTTTGAGAGAGGTGATTATTCCCCTCTACTCAGCACTTGCGAGAGCACATCTGGAGTACTGTGTCCAGTTTTTAGCTCTCCAGCACAGGAAAGACATGGACATACTGGAGTGAGTCCACCAAAGGGCTGCAAAGATGATTAAGGGATTGCAGCATTTGTCATACAAGGAGAGGCTGAGGGAAGTGGGATTATTTAGCCTGGAGAAGAGAAGGCTCACAGGATCTTATCAATGTGTACAAATATCTGATGGGAGAGAGTAAAGATGACAGAGCCAGACTCTTCTCAGTGGTGCCCAGTGACAAGACAAGAGGCAATGGGTACAAATTGAAATATAAGAAATTCTGTTTAAACATAAGAAAAATTATTTACTGTAAGGGTGATTGATCGCTGAAACAGGTTGTCTAGAGAGGCTGTGAATTCTTGGAGATACTCAAAACCTAACATGACACAGCCTTGAGCAAATTGCTCTAGCTGACCCTGCTTTGAGCAGGGAGGTTGCACTAGATGATCTCCAGAAGTCCTTTCCAACATCAGCTATTCTGTGAGTCTGTGATTCTATAACATGTAGCCCAGAGAGGTTGTGCAGTCCCCATTCCTAGAGGTTTCAGGACCTGACCAGATAAAGCCCTCAGCATTCTGGTCAGTTCTCATAACTGACCCTGCTTTAAGCAGGAGGTTGGACTAGAGACCTCCTGAAGCCCCTTCCAACATGAATTGTTCCATGGTTATAATAATACTATGATTATTAAAACTCTTAACCATGACCAGTTCTGTCACAGTCTAAGGTAAGTATATTACATACAATTTTTTTTTCTGGAGGAAATTCACATGTTCCTAGTAGTAACCAGGAACAACATGGCTCCCATCCCATTAATGCTGTATATTTTGTTGCATGGGGATGATAAAGTGAGTATCAGCTAAACAGGGTAGAGGAAAATTAAGGAAAGAATGTAGTGCTCTCACCTAAACCAATGTCTGGAAATCATTTCACCCAGGTACACAGACACACCAGCCAACCTGGAAATGTGGAAGTAGGAACCTGTTTATTCTGCGGTTTCTGTCACAAAAGCAAGGGTACATGCTTCTAGGCTAGCTGTCCATGGACTCTTTTCACCTCTTTACAGACACATGCAGACCTCCATGTTCTTTCCATGTGAAGTATAGGTGCAAAAAAGGTTAAATGACTAAAACTAGACAAAGACTAATTCTGCTTACTGTATAGGTTGTTTTGAGCAGTACAAGCTGACTGTAAAAAGTATAATTAACTCTGGTGAGATAATGCTATAGAATCACTAGAATAAGAGATTTCATACAAGTATCTGCTACAAAACTAAAAAAGTCAAAAAAATAATGTTGTAACAGCTTGGGACACTGCTGAGCAAGATCACAGAACAAACTTGGAGTTTATGATTATATTGCCTTTAGCTTTAATGCTCCATGAATGTCACTCCCAAAATATTTGAAGAATTACAGACTTGTCCTATGTTGTACCAGAGACAATGGGATCAAGAAGAAAGGACCATATTGTATTTCATTCCTGAAACTAGGACTGGATGCAAACCACACATTGCTGCTGCTCGCTGCTTCTCTCTTTGACTTTAAACTAAAGAATTTTTTTTTTTCTAAAGAAGACACCTTCCCTGCCTTCCTTCATACCTTCTCCTTGTCCTCTCCTTCACAGCATCCACCGGAAGAGGTTACCTACTGCAGTGCCCTTTGGCCCTTGAGGGAGGCCAGAAGAAGACAGATGGCCCAGTCAGGTGCTTCAGTTGGTTGATTCAGTTCCTCCACCTCAGAGAGAAATGTGGCCTTCTCCATGAGGGGGTAGTTTTCTGCAAGGCTAATGAGCTGTGCCGGCTTGCAGGTGCCAGGGCCAGCCCAAAGAGGCCCAAAGCGAGGTCAGGAGCAGGGTGAGGCTGTTGGGTGGTGGGTCTCCGTCTGGGTGGCAGGCCCCACCTGCGCCTCTGGGGGAGGAAGGGAGGGGGCCCATCGCGCCCCTTTTCTGAGAGCCAAAACCACTGGAGACCTGCTGTAGCCAGCTGCCCAAGCAGCCCTGCTGGCTGTGAAGACCCCCTGGAGCATGAGGCAGGTCTGGTCCCTGCCCCTGCCCCAGCCTTCTCCTGGGGTGGCTGTTTGTGCCAGTCAGGTCAGGCCTGTGGAAAAAAGCCTTGACTACGTGCCTTTCCACCGTGTGTCAGCTCTCTCATTCGCTTCCCTCTGCCACTCTCCTCATGCCCTGGCTGATGCCACCCCCAGCCCTCTCCTGCCCATTGCCGTTCCCCTCCATTGCCAGACCTCTCCCCCTCGCCGCCTGCCAGGCCTGGCACTTGCCCCAGGCCTGGTCCCCATGGACCGAGGCAGGCACCCGCCTCGTCCTGGGCCTGTCCTGGGGGTTGCCGCACCCCCCAGCCTCCCCTGCCAGGGCCCGATGCCTGGCTGGGCTCCTCGTTGTCACCTCTCCTCCAGCTGCTTTTCTGCCCTGCTTGTCCCCCTCCTGAAGCATAACCAGCTCCCTGTCACCCTCCTTCGCTGTGCTGGAGTGCTGGCCGTGGCTTCTGTGAAGGGCTCTAAGGAGGCATTAGCAGCGCTCCTGTGATTGAGGTTACTGAATGTGTTGATGGCAATAAGTTTGCTAGACTTCAGGCAGCTGGGCCAGAGTTTTCCCTCCCAGCTCTGTGATGCTGCCTCAAGGCCCCCGGAAAGGGGTCGCCCTCAAAAGTATCAGCTCTTGGTCCTAAAAATGAAGGAGTTTTCCAGCTCCCAGTTGGACACAGCTGAGGGGCATCCGGTCGCTCCGGGGACAGACTGGTGGGAACAGGGGTTTCCAGGGGCCTGTCTTGGCACCAGGCTAACAGGAAAGATGACAGCACTGCCAAGCGCTGCTGCTAAACCGGGGTCAGGTTTCCCTGAAGCTCAGGCCACCACCAAAGGCAGGCTTGGAGGTCTCCCAAATGCCGAAATGGGAGCAGGTCGTGAAGTAACAGCTGCTGCCTCCACCTCTGAAGGGCAGATAAAAGCATGGCCTGGACATGCCTATCTTTTCTCAAAGGGAAGCCATGCTCCAGTTGGGAGCCCAGCTATTTAAACACAGAGGGAAAAATAAGTCTTTAAGAAGCTTAGTGCTGATATGTAACCTGTTTTCTTTTCCCTTCTTTTTGTTTTGATTAATGTCTCTGGTATCCTTCTACTGCAACTTTTTTCTTTGCTTCTACCTCCCTTTCATACTCTTTACTTCTATCTTCATCACCTTGTGAGATGACAGACTGATAGTGCTTTATCAATGCTATTATCTAATCAAGACTTTGACTATTTGTTCAGGCAGGTTCTGAAAACACACAGGTTCAATGTTCCCTGGCCCATTTGGAATTTCAATCCTTTCATGAGACTTTAATTTTTATATATCTCGATCATTGCAAAGTAGTGGTATCAAATTAATTTAAATAGCATCATGAAATAGTTAGGGTTTGAGACACACGATCAAAAGAAAGACCTCTTCTTCTAACTCTTGAAAGCAGCCTCCTTTTGTGGGATACTACAATTGCTAATGTGGAGATAATATCTTGAATCATTTTCATCTAACAAAGGAATATACCCATATTCTTCCAAATATCTATACATATCTATATATGCATATTCCAATAAAGTATATGTGAGGGAAGCTTCCTTTTTAATCATGTTTCTGTAAAATTATGAGTTACTTATGAACAAGTTGGCTTACTTTTTTTGTATACCCTCTTTTAACTTGTGAAAAATTAGTTTGCTAAAAATATGGGAGTAGTAGGCAAGAACACAAAGATGTCATTAGAAATGTTTTATCGATAATAATCCAATCTAAATGTAAGATCCATTTTCTCCCGAATTTACAATTTGCAATTTGAAAAATATGCCTTGTTTAGCAGCTTATATTGTGAAAGGGTTCATTTCATAGAAGTTCATTAGCCATAACAAACTCTGTGAAACATGACAAACTTAAGCCTTGCATAACTTGAAGGAGATGTATGTTTTAGAGCAAAGCGAAGGGCTCTGGTGAACACACAAGTGACTTTGTAGCAATGGTTCTGTGTTTGATGGCACAGTCTTGCACTACAGTAAGTGTGAATTAATCTGATGATGCTTTCCCTGAGTACAATCTGAGATGTTACTGAGTAAATCTGAGATTATCTGAGAAAATCTATGTAAAATCTGAGATTACTGTCTCATGTTCCCTACAACATAACTACTAAGATTACCTTCCTCTGATACAGGAGGCAGAATAATAACCTAGGTGAGTTTTGAGTTCCTGGAGCATACAATTTCTTGCTAATGGCCAATAGGTCAATGTCTTTCTCCAGAAATGAAAGTTAAAATCTCAAATTTGTCATGGTATGTTAGAGGGAAAAAGCACGCATAAGCAAGTCCTGCAGAACAGTCGGTGTGTGGTAACTTGAGAGGTCCAGTCCACAGGGTGGCAATATAGACAACCCCTCCGTGCAATTACAGATCACGTTAGAGCTGATGTCTTTGTTACTTCAAGTCCAAAAAGGTGCTGTGCCTTTCAATATCATTAGCCATGCAATTACACTGATAAAGAAATTGGAGCTAGATGCTATACCAGCATATTTGCTTGTGCAAATATTTAACAACTGCTAGATGACTAACAACCACTGGAACCTGGCATTACCCAAAGTAAGAAAAGCTTCTTCAGATTTACACTTTGAATTAACTCAGTAGAACACAATCTGAAATGTGTTTTGGATCCTGATATAAATTGCTTGCATATGAAACTCTTAGTACAGATAAATTTTCGTATCATCCCAACACAAGTGCAATTTTCTTTCATACTCTGTTGAAGTGTCCTCATATATTTTGATTCCCAAAGGAAGTTACATTCATTCCTTCTGTGTCAACTTGTATTGTGCTTAAAGAGAAACATGCTATTTTAGCATTAATAAATTCTATATGGAGTCTTTATTGACAAAGATTTAGGATTACATAGATTCATTAGTTCACAGCTATAAGCTGTTTGGACACCATGAAATCATGATCCAGTTCAGTTGTTGAAAGAGGTTTATATATGGCTTTGCAAAGCTATAGAACTAAAGCTTGCCCACAAGTCAGGGAATGTAGAGATATTATGAAATAAATTAGGGGAAGGTGTTTGTTTTTCCTGTTTGTTTTCTGTCTGCTTTCACTATTTATTACTATCTCATGTTCTCTACAACATGACTGCTAGGATTACCTTCCTCTGACTCAGGTGGCAGAATAATAACCCAGGTGAGTTTTGAGTTCCTGGAACATACAGTTTCTTGCTAACAACCAATAGGTCAATGTCTTTCTCAGAAATGAAAGTTGAAGAGCTGCAATTTGAAAGTTCTCTGTCACCACTTATAGGTGAAAATTGCTTTTTCTAGACAAGGAAAGTACAATATATGTAGTCTTTTTGGACCAGTAAAGCAGGTGTCATTTTACCACAATGGAATATGTTAGTTGAGCTACATAAGAGTTACAAAATGGATAAGGAACAAGGTAAAGATCTGGTAATGATAAGATGTACTGAAAGTAGAAATGATGATCCTGAGGAACATTACTAATGCAGTTCCTCAAGGGTCAGTTTAAGAACAGATCTTTTGTCATTCTTCCACTAGTAACTAAGGACAAATAGCAATAGCATGCTAATGAAATACTCATGACACAACCTCAGCAGCATTGTAAATGCTGAGAAGTAGAGTATCATTCAGGAAGAACTGAGTAGATCAGTGTACTGGAGTACACTGAGATAGAAATTGGATGAGATAGAAATTGGAAATTTAATACACTCTTGGTAACTTAGAAAAAGATATTCTGCTGCACGTTAGGAAATCTTTGTTTGGAGCTGCCTGAGGAGAAGAAAGGCTTTGATCTGGTGGTTAATCAGGAGACAATTAATTCACAGAACTCATGGGTCATGAAAAAGGTAAGTGCTATTACTAGGTGGGTTAATAGAGGCATTTAAAGTAAAGTTAGGGAAATGTTAACACCTGATTACAAGGCACAGGGAAAATCCATCTGCTTTACTGCGTATGGTTTTATTTGCCCATGTCAAGGATGAAGACTTTTTTTGTAGCTTACCTATTCAAGAGAGAATGGAGAGCCTTTTTTAGGGAAGAAACTAAAATACCTTGCTTTGTTTAACCTATCAAAACTAAGGCTGAGATGAAATACAGCTGCAAAACTGTTTAAACTTAGGGGTCACATTTGCACTAACCTGTGGCTGTCGTAAGTACACCTGACTATGAACTGGCCATGCATGTATTATGGTTAAAAAAAAATTCATAGATATAAGAAGTAGAAACAAAGCTAATTTCTTAAAAACAGAAAGCAGGAATGAGAGGAGTGAGCTTCTAGACCAGCCTTTAAGTAATAAGGAGTGCAAAAAAGTCTATTTTGAATCAGCATGATGAGGTTGCAAAGGGATGCCATGACGTGTCGCCTTCTTTGGCAGGGGCAAGACTCAGTGACTTACAAGGTCCCTTTTGGTTCTTCATTTTGATCACCCTGTATCATCCTATCTAATGAACTTCTAGGGCTTAGCTGAAATAAAATTCCTACTTCCTACATACTGTGTTAGATTTTATATATGGTTTTCAGTGGCAAGTGCTTACCTTTTGGTAACAGTGAGGTACAAACAGAACTGGGTTGTTATGATTGTACTGAAAGAATAAAGAACACAGGTAGTACCTGGGATACTTGTTAGCAGGTGCTTCTTTTTCATTTTTGACCAGTGTATCATAAAGTCATTAGGAAGGTGAAGGGATCTTTCATTTCAAACCTATGTATAAGGAAGATATCTGCCTTCTTCAGGCCATGTCCTGTAATTGTTAGAGTTATTAGTGTAAATAGATTACATTCATGAATATAAAGGTCAGGTTTTATAATCCCTTTTATTCTCCCTCCTTTTCAGTTAGAGCATTTAATAGAATAAGATATCTGACAGAGAAGGAGAAACATGTTTCAGTAATTATGACAAAAAATACAATTTTGTAAGCATACACCATGGGAAACTGAATGTGATAGGGATTCACACACAGCTTACCTTCCTTACAAAAAGTAGTCTGAAACCTTTATGTTAGGTCTGGGGCCAGTGAAATCTCTTTACTCCATATCTGTTAGGGATATATATGCATTTTAAGTGAGCTTAAACAAGGGAGTGGCAAGGGGTATTTCATAACCTTATAGGTGACTACAGTTTATAGCCAAATTATCTCCTGAATTACATTAACTGAAATCAATGTCTTGTACTAGATGAACAGAATGTTCCATAAAACCTTGACAGATAAAGCATTAATAAGTGTCAGAGCTGACTTGGTTAATTGAATGATTTGCTGACGCTTCTTTTTACCACAAGTCTGCACTTTCAAGTTTAGTGCCAAAGGTTCGCTATATATAGCTGAAGACAGCAATTAGATGGTCCCTTTTTGTGCAGATTTCTAACTAGCTGCCTGGTTCATAAACATCTTGCTAGGGCAGCTTTTCCAGACAGGAAATTTAAAATATGGTGAAGTTACAGTTACCCAATCCTGGCCTGGAGGACAGAATACCTTCCCATGCAGAACTGGAGGTCCTTGAAAAAGAAGAGGCAGATTCAAGACCAAAATGGGATAACAAGGCTCAGTATATGCTGACCTGTGTAGGGTTTTGTGTGGGCTTAGGAAATGTATGGCGATTTCCATATCTCTGTCAGAGCCATGGAGGAGGTATGTCTTTAATATATCTTGATTAACTTGGCTATAATCTATCTTTAATCTCCCTTTGGGGATACAAGGAATGAATACTTTGTTTACAGCTGGTCAGTTTCTATAAAAATAATGATGTTTAGAAGACTGTCTGATGGAGAAGGTTATTTCACAGGTTATGTACATCCGTTGAGGTTTATTAGTGATGTAAGAAAAGGGACTGTTTATTTCGGGATACATGGTTGATCTAATCTGTCTCGCACTGTTATCTAAATAGTATATTTTATCAATTTAAACCCGATGTTAATTTACAGATACATCTCTATATATGTATATTTTCATATATCAATAAACTACTCGGAAGTATGATTCTGATCATGATCTCAAATGATCTTTTCTTTGGGTTTTTATTGGTTTTGGACTGATCTGTGTGTCAGCTGTAGTGTCAGTGTGCATGTAATTTATGATAGCAGAAGTAACAGCACAAAAATGGTTATTATTAAGAGTACCTATTTTTTTTTAGCAGTTGCTGGTATTAAGTCCTTTAAGATCCATGTGTACACTATTTACTGTAAAATTCACTGTGACTCCTTAGGGTTCAGTTTAGGACTGAAAGGCCATATTAAATGTTTTCTTTCTTTGGTTTACTGTTTGTTTTTAAAGCAAGATTTTGAGCTAAACCACTGCTTAAAAATTATATGACATCATAAATATCACACTATGTCTGTTATCCTCCTCAAAGCAGTATTACTTGCTTAGGTTTCTCTCGTACCTGATACTTCTTTAAGGAAGAACTATCTAAAATATTGCAGGGTAAAAGCTGAATATAGACTGAAACTGGATGGACTGACAGAGAAATTAATCTGTGTACGTTCCTCACAGCTGCAATGATAACAAGTGTTTTCAGGCAGTCCAGGAGTGGGTTGCATGCTGAGTCCTGTTGACAAGCCAGGGCTGTTCCATGCAACCCAAGCTTATTTACTGAGACTTTGTCATGCCCCAGGCAGTTTTCTGGCAATCTGTTCTGCTCACTATCTACTTTTCATCTGCATTTCACTCCAGGATATGTATAAATGGTGTTTGTTCCTTTGGGATGCTTGATCTTGAAAATGGTTTGATCTTAAAAGGGTTTTGGGCTTAAGGATCAGTATTTTAAAGCACTTTTGTGTTAAATATACATAATGAGATTTTTAAAAATTGCTATTCCTAGTTAAAATGGGGAGTAAGGAGGGCTGGGTGGAGAGTTATTGGTACAAATTTAGGGGCATTTAACTGCAGATTACTCAGATAGCTCATCTGCAAAAAGGGATGCTTTTAATGTTAAGATTTTTATAACATGGGCTGGTGTTTAGGATTGGCAGCGTAAACTGAAGGTCATTTGCAGCACTGAAAACTCTTGTGACAAAAAGTCACAAGTCAGCCAAAAAAATCGTAACTCCCTTTCCATGTGTGACAATTCTGATTTGAACAAGTGAATGGATATGTCCAAAATTCATGGCACTCACTGGCTTCTCAGGTGGGACTTTCACTCACCTTCTGTTTATTCTTATAAAGTGGAAATGCCTTATTTCACAATATTGATTTATAGATGCTTTCTATCTTTCCATCTATCTTTCCTCTGCTTCTCATTCTAGCACTATAAAGCGCAGCTGAAAAATAAACATCCAACACAAGCAAAGAACTTTGTATGGATCATAGTTTTCCGGTTGGTGTCAATGAAGATTTATGAATTGTTCTGTGTGTGTTAGTACTGTATTTTAAATTATGCTTTGACAACGATGATTTTTGCCTTCCATTGTTCTGTGGCTTGTCCTTGGTCAGGAACATTAACAGCAGTCATCAAATCTCCCTGCTCCTTCCTTCCCTGGGACTCTCTTACTCAAATTTTAGACAGAAGTCATAAGGCAGCATGCAGCAAGGAAGCTGACTCTGAGATCAGAGTTACTGTACAGACATCTGTCCATATGGCCAGACTTGAAAATCAAAGGCTAGAAGAGCTTTCTCTATTGATTCTTCTGCAGAACATCGGAAATATGCTGTAATTCATATCAATAGATAGTAGTGAGCAGCAATGCCTTTCCCATGGCTGCTTAGAAAGGATTCCTTATCCTCATCACACGTGAGGGTGGAGGCCTATTGTGCAATCCCTCCTCTCTCTGTGCTGTATAGTGCTCCTCAGGCTCTTCCAGGAGCTCTAAATCTACCTCCAGCCACAGCTGCCACCCTCTCACTACTGCTCCTCACAGTCCAGGTGCCCAGTGGTGTCCTCTTTCCCACCTTCTCCCTGCAGTCAGAGAAAAATGGCTCTTTGTTGTCTTTTGGAGGCATGGCCTTGGATTAGAACATGTTAAACTATCTGTATTGTAAAAGCAGATCTTGAAGTTCTCATTTTTGAAGATACGCTGGTGTTGAGAAATTTTTTGCCTAGCAAGATATTCTGGTTTCTATGTCTCCACCTGCCATTCAGCCATGTTCACGGCATAGAAAACACCCAATAGATGCAGCTCTCTGCATCATCTTTGAATGCACTCACACTCATAAAGTCTGGCTTCAGCTGCTTCCAGTTGGAAATCAACATTTCCTAGGCATTTTAGACAAACTTTCCCCTAATCTTTGTCACTCAACATTGGCTTTAGAATGTGGATATCACTTTCTGCCCCAAAGGGGTGAGGTTAAGAAGATTCATTTATCTCTATATTTACATAACCCTTAGGTACGCCACAGATGAGTCTCTATAGCAGGGTAGGGGAAAACAGCAACGTTATGCACCTTCTTCTGTGTTAGCTGATGTGAAGCATGCATGCCAGTTACTTCATCAGAGCCCTAAAGTGCACCTTGGATATGATTGTGGAAGACTTCTGGCCATGCATTAAGAGAAAGATAAATAAATTAAAAATATATTGAGTAAATAGTATCCACAGTCTGCAGAGGATGAAAAAAATTCATACATGATCACATAATTAAAGGCCATCTCAAAGTATGTGCAGAATCAAGGTTGCATAGACAACCATAATGAAAATATTTTCTGAGTGGTTGGCTTTGCAATCTTAACTTTTTTCTTTTTAATATACGAGTTACAGTAATTAAAGTTTGGAGCTATTTAGCACCTATAGCGTCTAGTAGCAAGGGTGTAGATAGCATCTATTTCAGCAAGGACTTCCCCCAAATTAGGTTGTATGTCCACCTAGTATGTGAATCAGTGTTTGTGCATTTTATAACCCTCAGGAAACATAAATGGAGTATAGTGAAGTAGAGAATTTACCCATGCAGTAGTTTGACTTTGATGAAGATTATTTTTTCTCCAAACTGACTATGTTGAAGGTAGTTAAGGACACTGTTTGAGTTGTAGAGACAGCTTTTATTTTCAGATGTTTGGACGTAAATCTATAAATATTTGAGGGCTTCATTTTCCTACACACAACATTACAGTAGAGTGTTTTAACACTGTGATACCCAAATATACAAGAAGAAATTGGTGGTTAAATAGTTTATTTGCTTTTTTTTGTCGTAGACTATAAATTTGTATTTTTAAAAAACGGACTATTTAGCATGGTAAAAAATAGTAGAGTGAAGCATATTTTCTCCTTTTAAAAATAATTCATGGCTTAAAAATTGTAAAATATATCATTACCACAGGCAAACTTGATTTCAATATACACACAACATACAGGCAAGTGTGTTTGCCTCAGTGCTTTCACCAGCATAATGAGATTGAAATTTCCTTTCGTTTGGTAGCTATCTATCTCTGACATTACACATGGCTTTTGTTTAATCTTTATTGAGCAACATGTCATTTAATCAACTGTCAAACATTTTTGTTTCATCCCTGGTGAGTATTATAAAAAAGAGGATGTAACTTTAATGTTTAAACCATCAATACAAAAAAAGTCTTTAAGTATACAGTTAGCATATGTCTGCCATAAACATTTCTACTGTGTCAGGGAGAACTTTTTCACCTCCATGCACGAGACACTGAACAAAGAGTCAATAATGACCTCAGCAGGCCGAACAGCGGAGTTTCCTCCCTGGAACTGGTATTCCCGCTGCAGCTGAGCTCGAAGAAGATGGCAGTATAGAAAACAACTTAGCCTGAAGTTTAGCTGTGCTCCCTTATGAGAAAATATGTGAAAGCAATAATAATGTTTTCTATTTTACACTAGAAAATCTTAGATTACACTTCTTATTTAAGCAAAAAATGAGTAATAGCAATACAGATGTTCAACTCAAATATTAGGTGTTCTGAAGAACAATACTAAACCAGGATTAGAATCCAATATCTCAGCTGTAACAGTTTCAAACTGGAAAGATTACTTATAGTTTATATACATTTATACAAGATTTATTATCAGATTGCTGGGTTGTTTGTCAAGTTCATAAAAATATGACAGCTCAAAAAACATTGATTTTTTTTGTATCTCCCATGTATCTGCTTTGCAAAGTCATTGTCCCTTTTTTCTCAGTACAGGTTATTTCAGAAAGGTTGAGGAAAAACTGAGAGAAATGGAAAGTATGACAGAGTTGTATTTCTGAGTTGACTGTTACTATTGAATCCCAGTTCAACAAAAAGAGAAAAAAGTGATGTGTGTAACTGAGAATTGGCATTTTGTTGCTCTTGAAAATATGCTTATACCAATATTCCTGTAGTTAAATATAAGTAATGTTACTTATTTTTCCATTTCTGACACAGCACACCTTACCTTTTTTAATCACTGTTGCTACCATGATATACATGGCTAGTCCTTCAAACTAGAAGTGTTTTAGTTGTATTAGTTCCCATAGGGATATAGATTGTGCACTGCAAGTATATATGTCTGTGATAATGAAAGGGGTGGGCAGAGTGTCACTTTCTCCATTTGTGTCAACCCCAGAACCCCAAATTTATTTCCTGGAGATTCCAAGGTAGGAGGGAAGCTGGACAGGCTTTGAGTATGCAGCTGGATTGCGCATCTTTTTCACATGATAGATGACTCCTTGCAAGGCATCCTTTCCCCTTTTTATGGCTGCACGAGGAATGTCATGGAGTCCCTTCACCTGATTGCTCTATCAAAAGTTGTGTCATGTTTAAAGTCTTCTTTTATGACACCTCTGTAAATGTCTGGAGCGCTCAGGAAAGCCATGGAGGTTGACAGAACTCTCATGGTGCATCCTGTCACCGCAGAAGACAGTTCCATTTTTAGAGTCTTGCAGCAATATTTGATACACTGTGCTGTCCACAGGGAGAGGTAGATTATGCACAGACATCGCTATTCCTGAACCTCTCCATCCTGGAGACTGAGGCATGATGTCTACCCAGGCTGCTAGACCACAGTGAGTAGAGGTGCACTTTGCATTTAGATGTGCAAGAATGCCTCAACCGTGAAAAAATGGAGCCCAAAACAAAACATCAGTCAACATGTTTTCTACTTAAAGTGAAAAGTTGGTACTACCTTTGAATACTTTCTAAAATAAATGCTTCTAATGCTTCATAGGAAATTACCTTATCTTCCTATCGTCTGCTAGCAGAAATGATAGCTACCAGAAAAGATTATTTTCCATGACAAGTATGATAAGGAATAAGTGGCCATAGTTTGAAAGGTTTATAAAGTTCATATATTTCCATAAGCAACAAGATCCTTGTCTGGGGAAGAATTTCTAATCAAGTCATTAAGAAATCTCACTGTTGCCCGATGAGAAAAAAAGCTGATATCTCTCCATTAGCAGCAAAGATGGTTAATAAATGCACATTAGCAGAACCAGCTGCCAGTCYGTCCATTCTTAAGTTTCAAGGCACACATTAAAACCACTGAAAGTTGAGTTTCAAAGAGTGACAAGGACTTACCCTGAGTGCAAATGAGTAATAATTGGATCAGGTAGCTGTACAGATTCATCTTTTGGACTTATTACTACCATACTTATTACTATCAGAGAGAAGTGAGACTGCTGTACAACAGAGACCTATCCAGAATTCAAAATAGGAGATGAAAAGAAAAGATGTGGATGGAAGGGGCATACAGATTCTGCGGGGGTCAGGTTTCAGACTCTAAGGAGGTGTCCTGGGCTTCTAGCTCAAAACAGAGAAAATGCTCTGGAACTAAAATTGCCTTAGTCATGCCAGTATAATCACATTTACTTTGTCCATATCTCATCTTACCCTCATGAGAACTCCTGGAAGGAGGGCAACAAGAGGGAAAGTGTATGCCAGCCTCATGTGAGATAAGAGCATGGCACATTTCTGACTGCTTGCAGCTCCATATTTTGATAAGTAACTTAATCTCTGTGAAAGGCCAGAGGCTGACTGTGAGGAAATTGTCCCATTGACACTCCCAAGTAGGATGGAAGCCATCAGGCTGTAGGGGAACAGATGTCAATAGTGAGAGGGCACTCATCTCCACATACACTGCAGAAATCCTGTTATCTATGAAAGCAAGAATAAAAAGGTTGGGAGAAATGTTGTTTGCACAGAAATAGGGTGGAGTATCAGTAGAGCACAAAACTGCTGAAGCCAAATCTACATGTACTGCATGTAAAATCAGATGAAGAGTGGCAGTCTTCTCTACAAATAACAATTAATGCTGAGTCATTCAGTTTTTCACTAATAAAAAGCATGTCCTGAGTCAGAATTTTTCTTCTGGCTCTCTTTTGAAACCTCTTCAGTCTGTCAGTCTCCTTTTTTAGAGTGATAGCCAATTTTTAATCCATGCAAGATGAGCTACACTGATTTTGAAAAGTGTTAAATTTTTAGTAAGAAATTTTTGTGGAGCTAAAGGAGATGGTCGAGATAAGTCTGAGGCTATCATGTCAACACAACTACCTTTGGCAACTGGACTCAACAAAAAAATATTTTTTCTGGTACATCAGAGATTATTCATTCAATCAGATGAGTGGCACGTGCATTTTCGAAGTGCTCAGCATTTTGCATCATATTTTATGTGTTCAAAGGTAAGTACAGATCTTGATTAGCATATCTTCAAAATGTCAATGAGAGACAAATGAGGAACTAGCAGTATTTGAATTCCATTACAGTGGAAAGTAAAACAGCATGGCTGGCTGATTTCATCATAATAGTGACCACTTAAAACAATGATATTGTTTTATCAGACTTCAAAGAAGCACACAGAAAATGAAGAGTTTACAATAATGATTCTTTCTAAAACTGTGGTGTATATGACATCATGAAGATACCCCATAGAGCCGACAAACATGCAGTTCAGTTCTTCCAAACAACATTGAGTTGCCTTGAATTCAAAACTACAGTTTCCATTCTTCAAACTTCCTCTGTTGCTCTATTTTATTTTCATTGCATACATGGGGAAGAAGGCAGCACATATCCAAAGCTGAACAGTTCCTGTAGTGTTCTGCATTTTTTATGTACTTTCATTATTTACTGTATGTGAACAGGCAGTTAAAGACTTTTTGTAATTACAGATAACCATAATTCTAATATGTCTCAACTTTAAAGCATTTGACTCTGCACCTTGCTATTCCAGTGTGGTGTTATATGTTATGTCTCAAGTCTGAGGTATATTTTATTAAGGAAGAAATGAATTTAAAAAAAGGCCTATACTAACCAGCCTTGTCATAACTAGCAGGGTTTGAACTCTGAACTTCAGACCTCACCTACTCAAACAAAAAAGCTGTTTAACTGAGCAGGTAGTTATTGGTTATTTTATGTAGACAACCTTATTGGGGCTGGCAGTCACCCCCACCCTGCTCCTGCCTGATCTTTCTAAGCATCTTGCTTAGTTCACTTAATTATTTCATATAATTTGCATGATTCACGATTATAAAACCATAATCTTTCACACACACACACACAAAAAAAGGAAGTAATTCCAACRAAGTAGCTATCTGTCCTCCATTTGGAATCCAAAGGTGGCCCCTTCAAAGTTTAACCTTGGGAATATATAATTTAGGTTTATTTTCCTACTTAAGAAGAGTTAGAATTCTTACCTGGAATCAGAGATGCAATATAGTCTGCCCCCTGGGCAATCTGTATAATTACAAGATCAGTCAAAAGCATTGTTCAGAAAATAGAACAGTTTCCACAAGTATGCTCACAACTTAATTGCGATTTGAAAAGCCCACATAACTGAAGTTTGTGCTTTATTGCAGTATTTCACTGACAGGAAATATTTTTTTCTTATCCATTTCAGGAGCCTTCATGATCCCTTTCCTGATTTTGCTAGTTCTGGAGGGTATCCCGCTGCTTCATCTTGAGTTTGCCATTGGTCAAAGGCTGAGGAAAGGCAGTGTGGGAGTCTGGAGTTCAATCCATCCTACTCTGAAAGGTGTTGGTAAGTCAGAAGAGGATATAAAAACCCAAACCATAAAGCGCGAGTCTCTGAATTGATAACCTTAAGAGCAAAGCTTCAATATTTTATTCTGGTGCACCATAAAAAATTCCAGGATTATCACTTTTACCTTCTCACTAACTGTCGATTTATAGCTCAGACTTATCTTGATAACAAACTATGACAATGTTGTATCTGGGTCCTCATGTACTGTTGGTACTCTTAAAATGTCTTTCTAATTTGAGAGCACTTTCAGGCTTCAGAGATATCGTCTGTATTATCAACATTGCTGTCTTTACCATCAGGATGAAGATTTAAGTGTACCCATAATTTGTTCTGTAGCTGTTCTGTGGATAAATATAAGAGTTGAATCTTTCTGTATGTTGGTCTACCAGGCTTCAGTTCCATGTAATATTACTTTCTTACCTCTGAGAGAGGTACCAGGTTAAAAGTCATAGAGACAGAATATTTTCCGGAAAATGCTTGTTAACATCTGTGTAAGACTTAGGGGTTCTCAGTTATTCAATCTGATGACATAGTAAAAGCAGCATTATGCATGTATCATTAAAAACGCCACAGAAGTCTCACTACCACACATTTGAAAGAAGAAATGCAGTCAGTTAGGACTGCTTGCTGATGGCATCAACTGCATCTATAAATCACATACAAAAGATATTCTTCCATTGCTTCTGGATTTTTTCAAACTTCTGAACCTAAGAGCCCTCAGGAGCTAATCATTAGCATCTACTGTCCGCCACAAAAGTCACGAGAGGTTGACTACTTTGGAACAAGTGGAGAAGGAGAAGTATCAGCCTGCATCCTATAGCTCTTCTCAGACCCTGCCTCCTGGCAGCTGCCCCTCCCATATCGCAAAGAATAGGCAAGCACCTCTGCTAACCTCTGCAGTGACCTTACGGAAAGGGAAGACAGGCTTGGTCTCATTTAGGCAAAATCCCAAGTCAGGTGAGTGCTACATGTACCCAAATTCCCTATAACCAGTAAGCAAGACTGAACAGGATGTGTAGTGTCCATGGGGAGGTATTACATCCATAATTTTGGCTCCTACACCCGCTGTCAGCTTCAGTCTCAGAGTAGTTTTAGGCTGTATGCCTGTGTAGAACTCAGTAGTGTAATCTTTAGATAATGAATTTATAGGGATAAAGCCTACACTGAAAAGAAACTCCGTGATTTTCCAGCTGGCTTGCAAATGGTAAAGAAGCTGAGTGGGCCACTTCTGTATTATGATCACATGAAATAGATGGGAACTGCAGCTCAGCCCTCTGTTCCAAACCTTAGTGCCTAATGACAGAGCTGCTCCCCAGTTAGGCTGAAAACATTCAAGAAAGTGTTGATGAGATGTTTTTCCAGTCACATTGGCTTCCAGGAACATCAGCCCAGGCAACGTGGAACAGGACACAGCCTGAAACAAATACAGGGCAGGGAAGAGAAGAGGGAGAAAGGCAAAAACCATGGAAGTAGGATGGTGAGGTTGGTCGTGAAAGATTGGGGACCGACAGAATGGAGCTCGTACCACAATGCACACTCCTATCCAGAACTGGGACTTTAACATAGGTTCCCTGCATAGTGACTGTGCCCCACTGCAGGCACTGAAAGAGTGCTAATTCTGGCCTTGCAGTTCCTTCCTTTGAAGCTTTAGCATTTTTTTTTTTAACATGTTTTGGAGAGGGAGAGGCGTAAAAGCATGTTACTTTGTTTTGACAGTACAAGGACAGCATGTATTTTCAGATCCTTAAAATCAAATTTCCCATGGCTGCTTTAGTATTCATATATCTGGTTGGACTTAGTTGGGCTGATTTTAGTTTTTTATAATTTCCTCTGTTTTTTTTCTTCATATATTTTAATATGTCTTGAAGTGAATGGAAACTTACATCACATTCTGAATTTCATTTCTTTTTAGGAGTAGCGGCAATGTTTGTATCCTTCCTTGTGGGTTTATATTATAACACTATTATTGCCTGGGTGATGTGGTATTTCTTCAACTCCTTCCAAGAGCCTCTGCCTTGGAGTAGCTGTCCTCTCAATGCCAACAGAACAGGTATATTTTAAAAACCATTGCATTTTGTTGCAAAGCACATTTTTTATTGCTAGCAATTAGCCTAATTGGGACTCTTTCTGTAAAACAGCAGCAAAGCATGCCAGGACCATTGTGCTATTGTACTACTTGAGTTTTATAAAAATGTGCACTATATGAAGCATGCTCAATACTTAATCTTTGAGACAAATTTGGACATTTTAATAAAACTTCAGAATTGAAGCCATAAGAACAATTTTGACAGATGTGTTTCTTCACCTATAGAATATTCTCAAAGTGCACACATTAACACTTGCCAGATTTAGACAACATGTTTCTTCATAACTAACATGTCAGGCTGAGTGAGGCATTGTTGAAAAGAATTTCCATGTTTCCTGTGAGAGTTATCAGTGTCAGTGGTAAAGAGTCATGTTTCCTCACATACCTAGTATGAAATGGCAGAATAAATCCATCAACAATTTTATTTAGATCAGTTTAAAATGGTCCTGGGAGTTTTAAAGCTATCTGGGACTTGACAGGGTATCTCAATATTGTGCTTTGAGCACTCCAGTCCATCTGAGTGGGAAATAATGGAAAATATTTATATAAATATGAAAGGAAATGTAAAATTTTTGTCTATATCAATGAGAGATCCTTAAAAAAAAAGATCCATTTAATTTCATCCATGCTCAGAAATCGTCTCCACCCTTCCCTTTGCACAAGATGCTACCGTCTTCACATTTTTGTAGGAAAAGAAAAATGAAACAGATGGAAAAGAGTTTGGGGTGAGCTTCAAAGATGGTTGAATTGATAGAAATAAAAATAAAATCTGCAGGGAAATCCCTGTTAAACAAATCTCTTTAGAATCTTGCATTTTTTCATGAAACTAGCCTCTAGGAATCTGAAATTTGCCAACAGCAAATTCATTGAGGTTACATAGCATAATTTGGAACACTAGTGTTAATTATTTAACATGTTTTTTTTCCAGTAAATAAAAGACATACAACATGACAATAATTTTGTGTTACAGATTACGTAGAAGAGTGTGCCAGGAGCTCTCCTGTAGATTATTTCTGGTACCGAGAAACGTTAAATACCTCCACATCTATTGATGATTCAGGCACTGTACAGTGGTGGCTTTTGCTATGTTTAACATGTGCATGGGGTGTACTGTACGTGTGCACAATCAGAGGCATTGAAACAACGGGAAAGGTAATGTGTTTTATACAAGAGAGAAAGAATAGTTATTATGCTGTTGTGATTCCTTATTATACAGACCTAATCATACTATAGAAACTGCTTGTTTCTCCAGTGAAAGCATGGCTAGCTGAACGCACAGGAATTTAATTTGATCTGATTTGATTTATGTGCAAATTTGTGTGAGCAATTCAGATTCCTCATCCTTATAGATCCTGGCAGAACCTTCTTTAGGTATTACCACCTTACCACTAGTAGTAGTCTTCAATGAAAGATCAAGGTGCTCAGTCTTTTTGCTATGGCCATTCTCTTCAGAACATACATGCACAGATTTATTTGGATTTGTGCTAATCCCTAATATTATCTCTCTAACTGTGAAACCCACATTCTGCTGTCCAGAGATGCCAGTTAGATCCAGTACTTGCATCAGCAGCATCAGTGTGATCTCAGGATGTATATTATTTCTTATGTTCCTAGTGATAGTGATTGAATGATGAGTTGAATTTCAGGAGTGACAATTTGTCTTAAATAGAGCATTAACTGTAAAACTGTATTTTATCAAAATGTACTGCACCTACTGTTTCTTTTGAACATAATTTTCTCTAGTATGTTAATTGTGACTTATTTGAAACTTGCCATTATTGTTTATATGTTAATTCATTGTTTCCTCCCCTCATTTCCTTCTGTTTCCTTCCTTTTTCTTGAAGTGTTCCATTTTATTTAAGTGTTTTATTTGCCTGTTCCTTGTGCAGGCTGTGTATGTAACATCAACTCTTCCTTACCTTGTGCTTACCATTTTTCTAATCCGTGGCTTGACACTGAAAGGATCTGTCAATGGAATTGTGTATCTCTTCACTCCTAATGTAAGTCACTGGATACTTTATCCCTTAATGAAACTACTATATAGTTCTTTCTGCAATTGACAGTTCAGTGGAAATGAATCCCTTCCATCAATACTTTTCTAACTATCCTTCAGGTCTGTAAAACCTTGATTCTGATGGGTGAGTCCTTTTTTGCATCATATGCGAAAAACACACGCATACACACACACACACACACACACACACACACACACACACATCCATTCTCTTTATCTCTATCTCTACCATCAAAATTTGTTACAAAAAATGGACCTTTGCAATACTATGGAGTTGTTATAAAAGAGCTTGCATTCTTTTTCTAGAATGTCCCATATTCTAGTAAAGGACTAGCCTAACTTTCAAGCAGAAATGGTATAGTTGGGAATAACCCCCATTTAATCTGTATAGCTACACAGAGCCTACTAAAATGGTTTAATTATAGAACAATTTCTTAGCAAAATTAAAAGGGGTTTCCTTTTCCATGAGAAAACCTATGAATGCTTCCTATTAAAATTAAATAATAAACACATTTTCTGGAAACAGGCATTGTAAGCATCAGCTATGGAAAGTCATGTTTTAATGAATTTTCAAAGTATTACTTTTCTACACTGCATGATATTAGCATATTGGTACATTTTCTTTTTGAAAGAAATTAAGTCTGACAAGAGTACTGACCTATTTGTTAACAGTCTTGAAAAGTGGTGAGTTCTGCAAGGTTAATGATCTTGTTTTATTACTGTTTTAAATTTCTCATATTCAGTCTAAATAATGATGTTATATATGCTTAAAGCCATATGTCTGATGCCTCAGGTTGCTGAGCTGGCTAATCCAGTGACGTGGCTGGATGCGGGTGCTCAGGTGTTTTACTCTTTCTCCCTGGCCTTTGGAGGCCTCATCTCTTTCTCCAGTTACAACTCTGTACAGTAAGTAGCCAGGCAAAAACCAAATTTTTATATGAATATGTTTCAGTTTCAGCTCAGGTCCGACCACAGTTTATTGGCATTTCAGTCACTGATGTAATTCTCTGTCACCACTCTTGTTTTCAGGTGTTTTTCAAAAGTTCATCTGGAACTTTTGGTGCCTGCAAGTCTCAGTGCAAGTCTCTCCGATAGAGACACGAAAAGGATCAGTGTATTCCTGCCTTTCCAACACACTAGGACTGTGACACTAGGCCACCCTCCTTCAATTCCCAGAAGTTAATGATTTAATGAGGAAGCTGACAGAACCTCATGAAATTCCCATGAAGGAGATATAAGAAAAAACATGCAAATTCCATAATGTTACACTGTGGTGTTGGACCACTTGCAGTGCTAAAAAAATTTACTTGAGTTATGCCAATACTGAGACCATCAGCTTCAAATGATTGCTGGCAGTCAGTACTAGCTAAGAGGTGTGAGTGACTCTGCTTTCAGATGATTTGGGCATGTAACCATCTCATTAAATACTGTGAGGTTTCAAAGCCATCAGAGATCCACCCATTCATAACAAAGAGAAACTTGAGCCTTTTACTTTCTGTGAAAGGAAGTAATATTTTTATAAAGACTGTCTGTGAGACTCATGTTACAGTGAAAAAACTGACAACAGAGGTGACTGCAGAATTTCAGTTTATTTCAGTTCTTTCGTATTCAGTTATTTATTGCCCTCCCCCCCAGTATGGACACCATAAATCAGGAAAAGTCACAGTGTCAGAGGTCTTTGCTGAACATGCTTTCCTTTCCTCTCCTCTTAAAGCTGACCATAAAATTAGATATGACGTCAAATTCATCTCAGTAGTCCAGTCTTGCCCAAGAGAAATATGATATCTAGAGCTTCACAGCCTTCTCATAAAACAATGTACTAATTTAATATTGATTCTTAATCTTCTCTGTCAGATGAAGGTCTCTTTCTGGATCTGCAAATTTTCCATCTTAGCACAGATACTTTGTCAAGAAGTCTCTGCAGCAGAAAAGTCTCCCCAAAAGAGTTTAGATTTCACAATAGAATAGATTACATATTCAACCTTATCAGCAAAGATTCCCATAGTATTTTCCAAACTTCAGGATATTTTGAAATAATTTTTATCCAACAATCAAACAAAACTATTCCAAAGCACTTTTGGCTACTACAGCTTCATGTGCAAGTATAGCTTTGAAACCTTTTTTAAGAGATTGCCTTCCAGTCAATGCTGTTTCAATCACATTTCTCCCAAACTGATGCAATCTTCTATATGCTCACTCTCCTTTCTTTCCAGGAAGACAGCCTTCTTCCTGTTCAGTAATATTACAAAGACAAGGGAAGTTCTTACAGGAAAAAAAGACTGAAACTCGAGGAAGGCCTCCTCTAGCCATATATATATAGTTCTATCATACAGCCTATCCTGATCCAAAAGTAGCAAGATGAGCATGGAATTAATTAAATTCAACACACAGAGTGGGAAATGTTTACTAGTCAATAGAAACTGATGACAACGGTATAGCAATTATCATACTCATCTAGAGTATGGAAAGATTGTTTTTGCCCTGCCTGTTTTACCTTCCATGAGCCAGACTAAGAAAGAACAGAGGAAATTATTCCTTATGAATAGGATCATTTAAGGAGAAAAAAAGGATATCTATTAAATTTCTTAAGGCATGAGTATTAATTCACTAACTCTATCAGCTGTACTTGTACACTCATAGAGAACATAGAAATGTACCTATGCATCTGTAGACTACCCTTTTGTTAATCTTGATGGCCAATTTTTAACATTTATTCTGAGAATGTGTTTGAAATTCATTGTTTCTTCTCTTTGAATTGCAGCAATAACTGTGAGAAAGATGCTCTGATTATCTCAGTGATCAATGGTTTCACATCCATTTATGCAGCAACCGTCATATACTCCATCATTGGATTCAGAGCCACAGAAAGATATGATGACTGTTTCGACAAGTAAGCTATTGAAAAAACAGAATATAGAGATGTTTTTTTGGCCAGGGCAGTTCTGTTAGCTTGATGATAATGGCTCAGTCATTCATGAAMAATTACAGGTCCTGATCCCTATGGTGCCAGACCACCCATTACTTCAAAAAATCTGAATCACATTCAAGATGAATGGCTTTGATCATGTGAATTTCTGAGGTGTAACTATATTGTTCTAGATGTACAAGGGATGGACTGATTTGGCAGTATCAACCCCATAGGGAACAATTATTATTTGAACCACCTTATTTTCTACATAGATGATGCATAAGCACCCATATTTTACATTATTTCCTGATGCTTCCAAATAGTAACAAGGGGGAAGGAGGGCATTCCACTTCTGAATGCTTTTTTTGAAACTGTTCTTTTAAATACAACTGCAGTTAATTAATAATGTCTGTTTACATAAAGGTAGATTCAGTTCTTGATATATTAACTCAATAAAACATGCTATAATATTTATAAAGGTACCATGTTCTGTAGAAGTGTGTGTACTTACTTGGGTAGGGCAAAAGTTTCAATTCTGTGGCAAATTAGATTTTATGTCACACATTAAAAAAAAAAAAAAAAAAAAGATAGTAGGCTGCTACTGCTGCTGCTACTCCTACTAGGGCTGATGTGAAACCCTCAAAGGCTTCTTGCCATTCTTGGCCAGACTATGTAGTCCTGCCTTGGAGTTCTCTCACAACAGAGTGCTGCCCATTTTAACAGTTCCCTATGAAACAGAAGCAGTGCTTGACAAAACCAGGCAGTTCTGAAAATCCTGCAGTGTTGGCCACATCTGGATTACAGTGTAGATGCTAATGTCCTTGTTGATGCTCTACCAACCACTGGAACATGCTCTAGAAATATTGCAACAAATTGCAGAATTCCCAAAAATCACTGCCTGCTGAAGTGAGCTATGGCTTGAATGTGGCACACCCTGCACCCTGCATCAGCCCTGTGTTAAGACTGCCTCCTGCAGAGCTTCACTGCTTAGGTGTCTACCTTAATAGAGTAATTCAGACTCTCATGTAACCTGGGCTGCCAGACCCTGCAGATGCCTGTCTAGTTCTTTCGTATTCAGCTGTAGAAGTCCATAACACATCACTGCAGACACCTTGCACATTCCCAGAAGTGTCCCAGTCTGACCTGCGAAGTGCCTAACTTTGCAGTGCAAAGATGGGCATCCAAYTTCTGCCCTGGTCTCTGCAGCATCTGATCCATTAGCTGTGGTCTGCACACTGAGAGACAGCTTCGCACTCAGTATGGCTGAAGAAAAAAAGAGCTGTACATGCACAAAACTACTGGACTTCCTCACTTCCAAGTCTGAGCTGAAGCAGCAGAAACATTGTTTCCTTTGTATCTTCTTTATAAAAGACATTGTGCTCTTAATGACTTGATTGATGATGAAAATGAATACTGCAGTTGCTTATAAATAAATAATTTCAAATTATTTGTATTTCATTTTTACAGAAATATTCTTACATTGATGAATGCATTTGATTTGCCTGAAGGGAATGTAACCCAAGAGAACTTTGAACAAATGCAGAAGCTGTGTAACATGACTGATCCGATGACTTTTGCAAGTCTTAAGTTTGAAACCTGTAATCTTGAAAGTTTCTTGAATGATGTAAGTTTAACACATGTTCATACAATTATTGTGGTAGGAACTCATAGCAATATTTACATTTTAAGTTGCTTAATATTCTTCCTTAAGAAGGGTTTTTGTGATATTTCCATTGATTATTTGCTGTTTGTTTGGAATGCCCTTGGATTAAAGGACTACTTTTGTTTTTCCCTTGGGAAACCATTTAGTTTTTGAAGAGATAAACAGTTAAATTTCTCTGAAAAGTATTGGCAACCTGTCAGAATATTAACTAAGCACTCACGTGTTCTAGGCTGGCCTCATGTAGCTGGCAAAACAGCAGCAGGTATTCCTCAGGAAACAGCTGGTTGCAGCTGTGGTGGGAGAGAGAGAAAGACACAAAAATTAGGGAAGAAACTCCCAGAGTGAGGAAGCAATTGGAGCAAGCCCTTTCCCAGTCAGTATCTGGGTGTCACCAAAAGAATGAACCTTGACAATGAAGAATTTGTGATAAAAATGTGTAATTGTTTTCTTTTTTTGGTTAAAAAGATGGGAAATTACATATGAAAAGATGTGTTTATAAAATTTAGAGAATGTGCAACCTTAGCTCAGGCACTTTAGATAGATGCACAGAGTCTGTTCTGTGTAACCACACAAAATGTTTTACAACAACTTCTGTTATTTTTAGTGCATCTGTTGGGAGAACAGATACACAAACTGGTAGACTTACCACTGTGTTGGCATTCCTCAATCAGAAATCTTGAAACTTTGATTTTACATGCTAAATAGTATTTTCACATCATTTCTCTTGAACACAATGTGCATGTATATGCAACTGCTTTACTGAAATCATAACTCTGTCTTTTTTATGTGTGATGCTTAAGTGCTCCCCCAGCAGTAGTAAAACCTTTTTTGGGTTTATATTGTTCTCTGACAAACAGCTTAGCATCAGGACCATTTTCCACCACAGTCTTACTTAGTTTATGGATGGCAGAACTATAGTATTAGGATAAAAAGATAATCAAGTATAAAATGTTTCCGTATAGCTTTTTTTTCTGTTCCATTAAATTGAATTTATATTATATTTACAGTGAATATATTGCTGTATTAAGAGGTCTTTGTGGAAACAAAGAGCATGATTACTGTTGCAGAGTGTAGTGTACAGCAAGGTAATGTATGTATATGTAAATTTGAATGCTGTATGTTAGTGAGCCTAATTTTTGGAATTTCTTAAATCTTCCATAGGGAGTTGAAGGAACTGGCTTAGCCTTTATTGTCTTCACTGAAGCTATCACCAAAATGCCTGTCTCACCTTTGTGGTCCATCCTCTTCTTCATCATGCTCTTCTGCTTGGGTTTGTCATCTATGTTTGGAAATATGGAAGGTGTGCTTGTACCTTTGCAAGATCTTAATCTTATACCCCCAAAATGGCCTAAGGAACTTGTTACAGGTAGGTGCTGCATTTGAAGCAAATGATTCTCCCCGCCAAAGAATAGCTTATATGCTAAAAATGCACTATTAATAACACACAACTATGGGTGAATTTGTCCTAAAATTGATAAATAATTTTGGCTAAAGAAAAAAAAAAGGTAAAATACTGAAAAGATTCATTGAGAGGAACTTTCATACTAGTTTTGTGCTTTCTGTGCCTGAAATAACATATTTATCTTTGCTGTGCATTTGTTACTTTTTTTTTTTTTTTTTTTTTTACAGGTCTGATTTGTGTGGGGTCTTACCTGTTAGCTTTTACTTTTGTGCTGGAGTCTGGTAATTACTGGCTGGCTCTATTTGACAGCTTTGCTGGCTCTATTCCCTTGCTGATAATTGCATTTTGTGAGATGTTTTCAGTCGTCTACATTTATGGAATAGACAGGTATGAAATACAAGTTAAGCATCACTTAGAAACTAATGCATAAGTTGATTAGTCCTGTAGCTGGAATCTTGTTACATCTCCTTGAACATCATTTCTGTCATATGAATCACTGGATTTATGCAATTTATGTAATTTAGCATTGCTTACATGATTTAGACTTCTAAAATAGTTCTTAACAAAAAGAAAAGATGCTTTGTTAAGAGTTTGGTGTGGGGGGGGTTATTTTGTACATGAAAGCTGTCCACCTTTCTACTAAAACATTATCATAGATAATGCTCTATAACAATCAGCTAAAATAAACACATCCCCAAGGGATTGCAAGACAACACTAAAGTGCCCTAGAGTAGAATAATATGAATGTAAATATTTTATTTTTAAAGTATATGTCAAAACATACACATTTGCAATAGTTAGATAAATGCCACTATAGCTCATTTACATTTTAAACACGGTGGAATTTACAATAAAACCTCTTCAGAACAGCTGCATAAACTAGTTAATTAGCAGAAGCAAAGTACAAGCACATCAGCACTGAGCTGAAAGTTTAAAACACAGGTATATTCCATGAATACTTAAAATGAGTGCTAAACGATATTGTCCGAAGCAGTGAGCAGCTCCATGCAGATTGCAGACATTGTTTTACAGCAGGATGCAAATCCAAAGCTACTGAGATACATTCTGTCTTACTTGATAGATTCAGGACTTTATCAATTCTAGCAGTGAGTAATTATCCTATTAACTTCCTAGAGACATGTAATAAATCAATTCCGTCCATCTTTCTGTTCATAATTAATCTTTAAGAAATATGAGGGAACTCTAGGAACTTTAGTCACCCTTAAGTTTTGCTTGATTCTGTGTTAGCCCTCCAGCTGTGCTGCTCCTGGCGATAGGGTGAATGCCCCTGTGGCAGATATTGTCATACGTACAGTTTTATATTCTGTGAGGAGGTATGAATCAACTTAGGTAAATTAGATTAGCACAACATAGAAAGAACCCTAGTGAAAGAAGGCTTGTTTTTCGGCGTTGAGAACAGAAAAGTCCATGGTGATTGCTTTTCCTGACTTTTAAAATGTCAGACCACTTTACAAAGTCAAACTAAAACTATTCCCAGAATACAAATACAAGTCGAGGCTGTAGAGGGGTAGAGATTGATTCAGAAAAGAACTTCAAGACCTAACATTAACATTCTTGGCCAGTACTTGGGTACAGGTTGCTGTAGCTGGCACCTAGGTTTCTTGCAGAGAGCTTGGAGACAGCAGGGCCCTTGGGAACACAGTGCAAGATGGGAGCCATCACAAGCCAGCAGGCTTGGTGAAAAGCTGCTGAACACCAGCCAGGAGGAAAGAGTGAGGACTGGAGATGCTTTCAGCCTTCTTTCAGTACAGGGCTTATTCACAGCTGCCTAAAGGTGGTGATATCTGCGCCAGATGAGATTCTGTGACATTTTTCTCAAAAACTGAGAAAGGGTCACCAATAAAAAGATGTCTCTTCCTGCTCGAAAATCTGCATTTTATCCATAGTACTTTTCCATGAATTACTGCTGGACATGCTCTGCAGTAGGGACTGGGACATGTGACTCCTCTTTCCTTGTGCCTCAGTTCCCAGGCCACAGGGACCTGCTCACTCTCCCAGGCTCTCTCCCACCTCCAAAGTCCTGAGTTTTTCTTAGGATGTGGAGGGTGCTCTGTCTGCCTCTTCCAGTACCAATAAATAGAGCAGAGCACGCTCCAAGGAGGGACAGAGTGAATTTACTCAGGGAAAGGAAGAAAATGATTCTGAATGTCCTCTGGCACTATGTTGTGTGGCCAGGGTTCCCACCACCACAGCCTTACCACCCCCCTTGATTGTCGGGAGGATTTTACGCGGAAATGCAGTGCTGTATGCCTTCTTAGAGCATGCTTCTGGCTGGCAATTTAGAAAGATCTAACCTAAAACATCTAATTCTGGATTGCTAATTAGATCCAAATTGAAGTTGATTTAGTTAGTTAGTTGTGTCAAGACTGATGTGTTTTTGTGCGTGCCCATAGGAGAACTTAGGGAACTGTAAGTTTAAAAAGGAGAGCACCACATCTATAGGTAAAGCAGGCAAGGATTTTCAGGTGCTTAGCTTTTGGATTTAGACTAATCCTCTCAAAATCCAACTTTATGCATCCAAGTCAATCTTGGATTCAGTCTGGAATGGTCACAATTTTGCTGCTTCAAAATTTGGAACCTAAACTGTGACACATTTGGATGGATTTTCAGAAAAAAACATCCCCAGCTTCTGTTGAAACACAAATTCAGAATGCTAAAACTCAGGCCACAGTTACCTCTAACTGACTCCAACATTTTATGTGTATTTTCTGTTCAGATCATCTCCCAACACCTGAAAGAAACTGCAAAAAGAAACATAGTAAACTACACATTATATAGTAAACTATTTTGCTTCATGCATAGTCCATTCTTGAAATTATGTGTTTTTTTTATCTTTAGTCTGGCTTTAAAATAATACCTAGATCTTAGGAATTAGGGACAAAAAGATAAAACAAATTTATATGGTAGTTGAGACTCAACTGAATTCTGCGTGTTGTTTATAGCTGTAGAACCAACTGAATAATCCCCTCAGACTCAGTCCCCATGCTGGAAAGCCAGAAGAGAGGGTGGACAAAAGAAACCCCAAACTAGTTCTTAATTAAGTAGTGGGTGCACATAGTGCTGTATCATATCTAGAGGACATAAAATGGATCTGAAGGGAGTAGAGCCATGCTAGGTCAGCACTGATGCAGGCAATATTACTTTCAATGCAATGATTTTCCACTGTGTGCTCTAAACATAACCAGAGTAATGCATTCTTAAGTGTCATTAATGAGCATGCATGAGTTAAATATTTCTTTGGTACTCAACCTGAGAAAACTGGTAGAAATCTAAATTAAGCAAACATTATGCTCAGAATCTAATTTTTAAAATTATTCCAATTTTACTCCTTTTTAATAATGTTTCATTCCTTTTAACTGATGCAGTTCTGAGATGCTTACAAAAAAAAAAAAAATCCTGAAGCAATACTACAACATGTTATAGACAAACTCCTTATGCATTGACTGCTTCTTGCCAAAATTATTTTATATATGCTTTGCATAATTCTTGACAGAAAGCACATTTCTAAAAACTTTTTTTGACATTCTTTTGGGAGCTATGAATTGGAAATTGCTAAGATAGTTATAGTGATATCTGTTTTAATTCAAAGTAATTAGGTCTAACTCATGATGTTATTATCAGTCCTCAGTTCACAATGACATTAGCAAAGTTCTGAGAAGTACAGTTAGGTTTAGTTTGGATTTTCCTACCTACAGGTAGATGCTCTTTGATCCTGTCCAGCTTTTATTGTCCTGAACTTTCTGCTTTTATTTCTAGGTTTAACAAAGATATTGAGTTCATGATTGGACACAAGCCCAATATTTTCTGGCAGATTACCTGGAGAATTATCAGTCCTCTCATTATGCTAGTTATCTTCTTTTTTTATTTTGTGGTGAAAGTCAACCAAAAACTGCTCTACAGCATTTGGGATCCTAATTATGTAAGTATATAAAGCCAAAGTACTTACTTAGAATTATTTTATGTATTCTTTAATGTAATAGTCTAAATTACATTCATCTCCCCTCTGCAACAGTTTTCAGATGAAAAACTTATTACAATACCTAAAATTGTAATAAAAAAATACTGCTTAGAAAACCAAGTGCTAAATTCAACTGTAATGCCTAGAATTGAGAATCCTCTTTTTCTGAAGAGGACAAAACTGAAACATCAGAATTATTCCAGTTGTCGGGCAGGACTGAAAGAAGACCAATTATACAGATGTCAGTCCATAGTAGCGATTATAGAAGAGCTCAAAATGTCACTACTTTTCTGTGATGATAAAGGACCAAATGGGCCAGACCATTTTGATATTGTACTTATTTCTGTATGCATTTAGACTCACAGAACTGCAGTAGTGTTGGTTACTCATCAGACTGACAAAAGAAGTTAATATTACCCTATCCAGATTTCTTGTTTCCTCTTCCAAATGTATTTGTATTATTTAAGTTATAATGACAGCAATAAGCTAACTACTTTTGCTTTCTCCCCCTTCCAGAATAATAAGCCATATGTGGTACAGAGAAGAAAAATGTGGGTCCCGTTATTTTCTCCATGACCCCACCTCTCCTCTGCCAGTCTAGCTCTGCTTTTTTATCCTCTGAYCTGCTGAAGTCCTTAAAGCAAAAAGCAGTCATACAGCACACTTAATTTGTAACCATTGGTTTTTATTTTCATAAGACAGTTAGAGAGAGAGAGGGAGATGCAAAGGGAGAGGAAAGAAGATGGGCAAATGAGACCATTTTCTTCTCCTTTTCTCCTCCCTCAGCATCCTCACCTTCTTCTTCCTATTGGTCTTAGTACCCTGTTTCAGCGTTCCCGCACCCCTCGGTTTCAGCCCTCCTGCCCAAAGGCCATTCTGCCACCAAGCACCGATGGCCTGTGCCCTGTCCCTCCTACACTCCTTTTGCCTAAGAAGTGTGCCAGGAACAGTCCCCCAGTCTCTGTTTCCCACTTCTGCTTCCTTCACACCATCTTTCCTCTCTCTGTTACTTTTAAGAATAAATAAATACAAAAGGGTTGAGACTGCACACCCCTGAGAAGCAATGACTTTAGCTAGAACTGCTGTAGAATTGGCAAGTTACTGTGCAGTTGTGGCTAGCTGCTGCTATGATTCTGGTTTTTATTCTGTTGAAGTACTGAATGTGTGAATGTTCCCAAGTATTTGCTCATCATGACTTCTACAACTTGGTTGTTTATTCTTGCAGGAAGACTTCCCCAGATCACAGAAGGTTGGATATCCCAGTTGGGTGTATGTTATTATTGTAATCCTGGCTGGAGTGCCTAGTTTGGTCATCCCTGTCTTTGCCATCTACAAAGCCATTAGAAATTGCTGTCAGAAAAAAAAAGATCATGTGGGCCTTGTGATCTCCACATCTGAGACTTCTGTAAATGGGAACTTAAAGAATTCAGCATAAAACCATTTAAAAAATGTGAAAGAACCCCTTGTTGGTGAGGAAAGGAAAAACTTTTTTTTTTATAAAGAATCAAGCGTTAATTTTATTGTCATAAAAGGATAATAATGTGTTGTTTCCAGGTAAACATTTGTGGAAAATGCATGTTTAACTAACAATTGCTGCGCTGTGAAGAGATAATAGCTTGGATCCTGGAAGCAAAACAGCCACATTCGCAAGTGGATGGAGCACTACACCAAATCATTTATCCTACTTCTGGTTTTGAAGCCAGCCTGTTTAAAACTGGCTGGGAGCTCTCTATTGGGGGATGCACTGCACTTGACTTACGTATGAGACTCTTCCATGTCAGTCATTCTGGTTGGGTGACTAATACGAAGGACAGTTTTATACTCTCTTCTCTTGCACATTAAATTGTTTTTAACTTTATGTGCCATTTTGTTGCACAAAGCCACAAACATTGTCTCATACAGAAGTTTAAAATATTTAATAAAAACATTTCTAAGTATGAAAATAACACTTTGATTCATTTATAATTCTGGATATTTCATTATTTGCCTTTTTTTCCAAATTGCCAGCAGATAGCTCTGCTCTTGCTGATGACATAGGAGTTAGGGGGGCAGCAGCAGTTCAGCAATGGTAGTGAGAGCAGTGATGGTGAGTACCCTGGCAGCAGTGATGGTGTGTAAGTGCTGTTAGCCACTTTGTGTGTGCCGACTTGTGCGTGCCCTGTGAGATATCCTGATAAGGCGCCAGGAAGCCAAGTTGCACCTAGGACTTGCATGTTTGCAGAGCTCCAAGCAGATGAACTGACCTTACTGGGGAGATTTGTGTGGCCTAAATGTGAAGCTGACTTCTGGTTGGACGACCTGCAACCTGAGCATCTTTACATGCTTAGCTACAGAGCAAGGCTTTTATTTCTCTCTAAGTATTTTGCAAAAAAAGTCCATCTTCAGTTAGATATTACTCCCATTTCAAGAAGAAGAATCCAGGCAAAAGTGTTGATTTAATGAAGCAAGCAAGCTGACTGGCTAATCTATTTATTGTGGACTAAGATATTTTGGAGTGCAAAATAGCCAAACACTGGTATAACTGAAAGACAACAAAAATTGGTTCTCACACACTTTCATTTGAAGGAAAGCACTCAGCTGTTACATTCCTCAGTAACTATTTAATGAGCAACAAAAATAGTTACTTGGGATTCACTGACAGGCAGGAAGTGATTAACCTCTAACAGGTATGGTAAAAGTGGACTAGATTCTGATGTCTGAATTTATACGGTCTTGTCAAGATCAGAGTCTCAACTTGGTGTCTGCTTGGGAACATGACTGAGATCAGTTTGAATTTTCATACTAAAAGTTAAAAGTTTTTATCTATTTTCTCAAATAAAAATTAGATAACTGAATAGCTTCTTTGATACTTTGATAATTGACCAAACCAGAATTGCCCTCACAAATTTATAAAAATGAAATACTGAAAAAGTGCTTCTCAAAATATCAAATGCTATATAGATAAAAACAATTCTCAAACTGTCCTAGTCAATCTGTGCTGCACCTTTCAAATATTTTGAATTAGTCATACCTAAGGGTGTGAATTTTCAGAAATAGAAAAGTATGATGAAAGAGAGTTCCTTTGTGTTTAGTGTGCTGAACACGCTCTGGAGAGCTTGATGCAGGAGAAGCCATGTGGTTGCTCAGGCTCAAGTCATCCATGCCATGGCTGCCTGTGGCCCACGTGTCCAAATGGCAGACCTCAGGACTGACAAAAAGCAACTGCAAGTACATCTATAAAAATATACCTTTATCAGGCTGTTATTGAGGCTTTAATATAACCAATGACCATTATGCAGCAATACAAGGCATGGAAGATGGTTAAAGCAGTAACAGATATATCTGATTAATATTAATTTTTATTGCATTTTTTTACTTTATGAATGTACAGAAGATGTCTTCAATCATTTAACTCTATTAACTAAGTAACAAAGGAAATGGGAACACTTCCTTTATTCACAGATTTTTCTTTTTTAAAAAAAAGCATTTTACATTTTTATCAAGTCTGATTGCTGTAAAGGGTTTTTATTATTATTATTATTATTATTATTATTATTATTATTATTACTACCCATAGCACACATCTTTGAAAGTATCTGAGAACATAAAGAAAACAGAAAATAAAAATCTGTTTGATCCTGAGTTACCGATTAACAACATATTCCCAAGTTCTCTAACTATAGAAAGAATTGCAAAAAGTCAAGAGTGGTAACTTTGTCCATATAATAATAATTCCTGGTTTTGTCTTCAAACTACAGCTTTTACAATGACACATTCCTTTGCATAACATCAAAAGAAAGCTCCACCTCTTTCTCCTGAATCCTTTAGTCACCTTGAATAAAACCTGTAGGAGACACAGGTTGTGAATCATACATATCTCCCCATTTACAAAGAAAGGGGCTAGAGAGCCAAGGATATTTCATAAGCATGTCAAAAGATTTATCAGTTGATGTGCCACCTGAAAGTCTTAAAGAAGATGGCAGACCAAAGTGGGACAATAAGTTCCAGTACATTTTAAGCTGCATCGGATTTGCTGTCGGTTTGGGGAACGTGTGGCGATTTCCATACTTGTGTCAGATACATGGAGGCGGTAAGATTGAAATGGGACTTTGCCAAAATATTAAAAGACAATTATAACTATACTAATTTATGGTGGGTATGGAAGTTGCACATTTAGATCACATTATTTTTTGACTTTCAAATTCTTATAAATGTTTTGCAAAAACTTTTTCACCAGATAGATAGATCAGCTTTTCCTTTATGAATATATTTTATTTTAAAATGATACTTTTGCTTAGGAAATAAGACCAAATGGATGATAAGTTGCAGCAAAACCAGTGTTAAAGTTCTTACAGCACTATTGCAGTTCTGATGGGAGAAGGGAACTGAACTTACAGCTTATTAGCTTAAGGAAAAGGGAGAAGTCTTGGCAAGGACTCAGTGAAGCAGTTCCCCAAATAAAAGAAAGCTGAATCTCCTTTTAGGAAAGTGGAAAGGTCATTTCTCTCCTTTCTCTGATGCTTTTAGAAGTTACCCCATAATCTAGAACTGTCACTGAACAAAACTAAACCATACCTTACTATGACTGTGAAGATATCAGCCTAGCTGATATAACATAAACATGAAAATGCAAGGTGATGCTGACAACTGCCTAAGCCATTCACTTAGTACCATAAAATATTCTGGCAAAAAATTGCTTTAGAAGCAACTTGGCAAATGTAAATGGATCAGAAAAGATTAACTGATAGGTCACCATTTACAGTAGCTTTTGAGATCTGCCAAGATAAACTGTCTAAAGCAGGATGATGCAGCAAACTGTTTTGGCTCCATATGATTCATTATTTTTCAATTAACTGGAGAAGTATAAAATTCAAATAAAACACAAATGACAGGAAACTTGGTTAAATCCAAGACTGTTCTACCAAGCTGTCTGTGTTACTGGATGAACTACAACCAAGGAACCAAGAATAGATTGTCTTTAACAGGTGGGGGCATTTTAGAAAGAAGTAGCCACGCACGGAGTCTAGCGAGCGACTGACCGAATTAAATGCAACAGGTTGCATGACAAAAAGAATCCTGGCATATATAAGCAGAGGAATAGGAAATAGATGGAGGCATTGCACCATTAGTAAGACCACTTCTGTGCCCACCTTTCAAAATCAAGTTGAAAAATTAGAAAAAAAAACAGAAGAGCACAAGAATTACTCAAGGTATGGAAAACTTATGGTACAAGGAAAGACCTGAGAATTCAATCCATTTAGCTCAGGAAATTGAAAATTAAAGCATACATTTATCATAGACTGTAAACGAGAAAATGGAAATGATTTTGATTGTAAGGAGCACTTTAACAGTAAACATATTACAGCTGGAAGCTACAAGTAGACAAATTCAAATAAGAAAGGAGAAGAAGCAACAGGTCAGATTGCTCCAAGAAGACTTCATGTTTTACACCTTTTTTTGCAGCAAGATGTGAAACCTTGTGAAACTCTCTCAGATGAGTGCCATAACCAGGTAGTTAGAAACTCATAGCTGCATACACTCTTTTTCTTTGCATTTGCCCATTGGAATGGCTGGAAAAAGCCTGTCACTTTATTTAATGATATATGCATCCATGAGATAGGATAAATGCCTTTAGAGAGATGTCCACATAGCATAAATGGCATGGGGCCTGCAAGAAAGGTGTCCTGGAGCAGGAGCTGAAGGTCAGACAAATAACCTAGAGCATCTCAAATGGCCTTCAACGCCTAAATTTAGGCAACTGAATGGAGCCCAGCATGCCCAGAGGTGCAACCTTGGGTGCCTGGAGAAATTTAATGTCAAAGCCAAAGCCGTAAACCATAGCATCTCTCAGGAACAGCCAGCACTTATACAGAGTTTTCAGGATTTCGTTTTTGGAGAACTGAATTCCAGTTTTATTCCACTTTAGGTGCCTAAGTGCTTTTTGATCCTGCTCTAAACAATTACTGATGGTAAAACAAAGTACAGACCTATTGCTCACTCAGCTCTAGGCAAGGAAGACTGATGAAATTACCTTTGTTGAATGCAAGCCAAAGGAAAGCTGCGTGGTGCCATGCTAAATCCTGTGCTAGCACATTTTTGAATGAACTGAAGGGAGCAAAGCAACAGGGAGTGATACAAAGGGGAATACCAAGGGGTCTATAAGGAACTTCTGGGGGAACATATTCAGCTCAGTCAGTGGACAATACAATTATATGTGTATGGTTCAATCAGATCAGGCAAAGCTACATATATTGGAGACAAAAACATATATTCTACACTGTCTAGGTATCTATCTTAACTACATCAAGCCAGGAAAGAAATCTCGGCAGCTCTACAGGAAGTTCAAAACTTAAACTGAGCTAAAGAATGCATAAGTTGGTGAGAACTATGGAAAATACTATAACGACACCACACAAAACAGTGGCATGCTGTGCCTGTTACTGGCCAGCCCTCACAAATAGCTATTGTCAAACTGAGTGAAGTCACAGATTTCTTTTTGTGTTTGATTTCAGACACTCAGCTCAGTTGGAATGATCACAGCTTTTCTACTCAACTTGCTCCTGTGGTCCAACATTTTCTACTTGTCCAAGCTACAGTGTATTCAGTCTGGCACATTCATATGTCCCCATCAATTATTTAGGGACACACAGAAATTCATAAGGAAAGAGAATGAAATGAATGAGAAGAATAAGAAGGGGTACAAAAGTTATGAAAAAAAAAGAAGGATAGAAATAAAACAGAAACCATACTCTTCTTCCTATCTTGGAGCATGGGAACATTCAGTATAATTAACAAGCAGCATAATATAATTAACATAATGTAACATAATTAATAACTAATACAAGGTCCTCTGTGAGCAGGTCCTCTGTCAGTCTCATTGCACAGAGGTACTTCTGGAGTCACAAGCTGTGGAAGATTCCCAGAACGTTGTGCTTTAGGATTTGCACAAATCTCTATTAAGGATTAAAATGAAACATTGGTCTATGGCCTGTTAAAAGGTTCTTATACCTTCCCATGAAGCACCATGGGTCACTTCTCAGTGCTGGAGGCAGGGGACTAGTCTTGGCCAGCTGTTTTCCAACCTTTTCAGATCCCAGCTTCACTGACAAGGACAGCAATATTCTCCTCCTGCTGGGGTTTGATCTGACCCCTCTATCCCTCCCTCCAGGGATCCCCTGCATCCTTGCCCAAAAAACCTCTACCACCACCACAAGAGTGTGAGTCTGAGTGCAAAGAGACCAGAGCTGACCTTCCTTATGGACAGCACAGTGCTCAGATAGTCTGTTTGCTCGTGTATCGTGCATAACGTGTGAGATGTTCACAGCCAGCCAGGCAGGCTTGCCTTGGCAGGTGGAAATCTTCTGCCTAGATGGAGTACACTGATCCAGCCTGGAGCTGAATCACTGAGACATCCCACAGCAACTGCTAGGGACAAAGCAGATAGGTTTTAGAGTTGTTTTAAAGATATTAAACATTGGGAAATGCTATGAGGACAAAGGTTGAGTCATTGTTTTGCACCTTGAGTAGTAATTTTACCAGTGAAAAATGGTATAAAACAGTCAGTAGACTCAGTAGTGCTTTATAGCTACTTGCAGTGCTGCAAAGAGTTGCACAAGAGAGTAGTGAATAAAGGTCAACATACTGATCTATGGCCAATGGTCACCACATTTTAACAAAGGGTTCAGAGAACTCAACAGCATGATGGACTGTATAACAAAGTACTGACAAAATTCTTTGGGTTTTGTGAATATTTATCCTGGAAAGCAGGTGTTAGAAGAATTTGAGTGAGTCATGAATACTACTAAGAAGACAAAGCTATTCGGTTTACCCAGGTATATAATGTGGTTGTATTCTTTCTCTGCTAATTTCAGGCAGTGATGTGATTTGGGGTTGCATTTCTGAAAACAAACAACTCAGATGCAAAATCCCAATAGAGGTGCAGGGRTACTGGAGCATAAATCCTGCCTGTGTGCACCTGAGGACATGAACAAGGGATAGACCACATGCATTGTGGTTAACCAGGAGCCCTGGGAAGCAGTGTGACTCAGTGCCTGAGCCATAGCCAGGAGTGCAACAAAACCTTGTGTGAAAATGACATAGACGTACTCTAAGGCAGAATAGCTTCTGAAGTGTGGACCACAATTTTACAACAGTTTCAGAGTTAGGCAATGTATTTTTCCTCATTTCTAAATCTTTTAAACAACAAGAGACAAAACTAAGTGCTTGTGTATTTGTTTCATGTCAGCTGCTTCTCATCAGACCTCTGAACCTTATTCATCGCACATTAGTGTTACTCAGTAACTTGGGTCTAATATAATATCAGTTTTGCTGACATTTATCACCTGCTGTTGTTACTGATTATTTGGATTTATTGCCTGAGTGAAGTTAGTTATTTACTTTGCATGACTAATGGATATGAAGGTTGTTTGTCACAGTAAGTGGAGACAAACAGCAAAGTTCCCAGGCAACTGGAACTGTAAAAGAAGTTTCTAAAGGGCTTAGTATACATTATACTTAAAACTGAGATTCAAATAAATTATATACATATATACATACGTATATATGTATATACGTATATATACATACGTATGTATATATATACGTACATACGAGTATACTTCAAAAAAACTAATTATTCTAGCTGGAACTTACTGCAATGTTGTACCTCTGATTATCGTTAGTATAGATATGCTTGCCTAACACATGGGTCATAAAAATTATGCATATAGCACCTGATCCTACAGGATGAATGAAAAATACCTTTAATAGAAAATAGAATTTTATTCTACGAAAAGACATATAAGCATTAGAATCCTGCTAAACAGGGAGAGCTCCTATTAACTTCCCAGGCAATGGTTTACGAATGTTTGTAATGTAGGCATACCTAACCTCATGCTAGAATTTGAACTACAACTTAGCAGTTGCCTAGCTAATTGTCTTCTCAGAAGGAAAATAAAATCTGAGAGAAATGACATGTATACCTAGAAAATATTGTAAAAAAAAGGTATATTGGGAAGAGCAGAACAGTTCATTCTTTGACAGAACAAAGAATTATGTTACAACAAGGAAAATTATGAGAGAATCAAAACCAAATGCATTAGCTGTTCAGTAAGGTATTGACCAGGATGCAAAAAAAAAGGGTTACTGGGTTCAATAAATGGAACAAATCATTATTGTGAAGAATTGTGAAATCACCAGAAGTTAAAGGAGTCTCTTGGGCTGCATCTCTGTTAGCAAGCAGTCTGAGTCAAGAAGAACAGATCTGCAGAGTGAAATAGTTGGTGCTTAGGACCTGACATCCATGCTGTACACAGTTTAGGATTTTTTTCTTTTAATTTCAGACTAACTCTAGTCTGGCCCCTGGTCTGACTGAATGTCCTTTTTGTGGCTGGAGTGATTATGCACACTTTCAGTTTAATGTCACCTGAAGGGAGTTTGGTGCTTGAGGTCCCATTGCACGCTATGATGAGAACTAAAGTGCAGTAATTGGTGACAACTGAGACTCGCTTCAAAAGACCAGTCCTGATCTGAGCACAAACACTAACATAGACACACTCACTTGCTTCTACTTCTTACATTTCTAATATTCATGTTGTCATGTTTCTTTCCTCCCACTTAGCAAACAGAGATGTAGCTCATGCTTAAGAAGGCAACCCTGTCAGACTTTCTGACTGTCAATGATGAACAACCCTCATCAGGGGGAAGAAATTTTTGCTAGGGAGCACAAGGGAGGTCTCCCTTACAAAAGGCTTCCACTTCCCTTTGATCAGGCTTTAGGAGAAATGATTGGCTCTCATTTCTTCTTCTCCCAATCTGTACCTAGTTCTTTCGAGACTCTTCTTGTCTATAATTTCCCTCTCTTCCTAGTCCTTAGCTATAGCTTAGGAATTTAGCCATCCTTGCACTCAGTTTTTTGCACTGTTTGAATTTCTCACTCTTAAATCTTCCTCTGGCATCTGGAGTGAGTGTGAATTCTCACACTTGTAGGTACAGCCATCTCCTGATAGCACCTATGTTGCCTCTAAGTGCTTCGTCTCTTCTCTCTGCTCAGTGGCTGCAAGGACTTTTTGTGGTGGCATTTGGTTTGCCCTTCGCTCTCCTTTTCAATACGATACTCTGCTTTCAACATCAGGGCAGCTGCAGTCCTCAGATTTTAAGTTACTGTTCTTCTATTAGCTGACCTGCAGGCACTGGTAAGAATTCCAACGCTGGGCACGTGGATCAATTCCTCTAAGTTTTTCTTTGCTATTTTGGAAGTCTTCATTGGTACCCAGACATCAAGCAAAGCGGTTGGGTTTTTTCTTTGTTTCTCACTGAGGCTCAACAATTTCTGCTGGTCTTGGTTCATCCTGATTAGCAGCGCACTTGTCTGGCACTTTGAACTGCTTTATCATTTCCACTACTCAGGTCTACTGCCTTCACTTTCTGAGATGTGACAAAACCAATTTGGCTGTTTCGTTCTGCTTTGCTGGTTGCTCTGATTCAGCGTTAGATTGCACTTCTTCCTTAGCCTTTTTGTCATTCTGCTTTCTGGTGCTGCCATATAATCATCAGCAACTCTCAACAGCTTGCCTAGCAGTTCATGCACTTTTCTTCTTTATTGTCATGTGTAGAGGATATAACAAAGATCATGCTCTTCAAGTATTGTTTACCAGAGGGCTGAATATGGTGAAGTGGCTGCTTTTTTGACCTGCCTGATTTGCCTGTACACAGCAATATTGAGTATGCTGGCAATACTTGTTGCAGAAAGCACCTGAGTGGTTTAATCTGAAGTGAAAAGGCTGATGTCCCCAAGGCATTGTTGGGGTCATGTTTAAAAAAACTTAGGTATATCGACAGTTCACGTTTTTTTTTTTCTATTGCAATGACTGTAGAGCTATCCCACACTAACAGTTCTTCCAAGTTAGCAATAACACTGATTGTGATATGTGCTGGTGTTCTTTATCACTTCGCACTTTACTGTTAATGGAACAAGTATAGCAATATGCCCAATACTGGTAGTTGGTTTTGCAGTGCTCTTGTACGCTTGCTGTGCCTTTGCATGACTGGAATTGTTCCTCTGCTTTGTGATATCCTTGTGCAGAACCTCCTGCCAAGAGAACTTTTAGCTGTTAGATTTTTGACATTTTTTCCTGACCTTCCTTTAACAAAGCATGCCTCTGCTTTGCAGAATGGATGCTTTATGCATTTGGGACTGTTTCTGACAGAAGGAATGCTGTAGACCAAACTTTTTCTATTTTGTCTCAAGAATGCAATTAAATTGTGCCCTGGTGATACTTTTGGTTTTAATAGGCATTTCTTTAGGCTTTTTAAGGCAGTAGCACATGCTTGATCATTATCATTTTCCTTGTTCAGTTTCTGAGAGGAAAACATAAGGTACTGTACTGCAGCTAAACTGCTGCTTTGGAGGCTCTGCTGGGTCTTGCTTCTTATGTCATTTTTTTCCCCTTTCATTGGGGAGCATGTAGATATAAAATAATTTGCTTCCTGCAATTTCATGATTGTTTCTGCTAGACTGCTCTTTTCCTGTGCCACATGGAAGTCAAATATACTGAGTTTCTGCTGTACCTCTGCTACACTACTTACATTTACTGATATATTTCATTGTACCTATGTCTGAGCTCTGTTTTATGATAAATACTCTACTTTAGGTACCAGCAAGCTTCTTCCTTCTGCTTCTTGTATTTTTTCTTGCTTTTCTAAACTTAAATTTCAAAAACTTTATTTAAATTCTATCTTTTGGAACATCCTTCCTATCTATCAAACAGAGCCCTTGATTTTATTGTGCTGATGAGTTCCTACTCACCATTAGGTATCTGATATCTTTCCAGTATCCTTTCTCTTTCTATGGGGAAGGGGTTTTGTTCTGGAAAAGAATAAGTTTCAAGTGTTTGAGCAGACTGTCTTTGCTTTTCCTCTTTCATTTGCCTGAAAATGCCATAAAACAAACAAACGAATTAATAACTAAAAGCATCTTTTCACACTACCAGCCACTTATTTGACCTAGATTCTAGAAAGATTAGCTCTATTAGCTCTTTCTTCTTAGCCATATCTTCTGCCATCCTTTCAAATTTGTAGGTCATTTATTTTTCACAACGTTCTCATGAAAACTAGGATTTTTTTCAAATGTGACATTATGTGTTGTTGTGTTGCAAATATGACCTGGGATGCATACACACCAGCACAAAGTAAACAGGCTTTTATCGACAGCATATGCAAACATGCTCCGCTGTCAAACAGTTCAGCTAGCAAACAGAAAAGGAGAGAGAGATAATGAAGAGCAGTTTGCAGTAATTACTACACAGTTATTTCCAGTGAGATACGGTGTTTTTCTGCCCATGGCAAACTAACTGGACACCAGCCAATCTGGAAGCTATTTATACACATTAAAGCCATAAGCCAGTACATGTCCCTTGTGGAATGGTTTACATGGATTAATCCATTGCATGGATTGCAATTAAACAGCTACCAATTCAGAGCTGGTTTGTGTCCAGGCAGGCAGAATAAGTTTGCATCTGACTGCAGGATACTGTATTGTACTCTGCATAATGGTGCTCCAGTTACATGCATGAATATTTTGCGCTTCCCAGGAGACAGTCCCAGCTCTTGGACTGTCAGGAGCATGGGTGGGCTCCCACAGTTGTGCCATGGCAGAGGATATCACAGTTATTCATAGCTCACCAGGTCTGAAGGATGGGGTGCAAGATGGAGCATGTTGAGCGGTCACGGAGCTTTGGTGCAAGGGGCAGGCATGTGTCCTCCACCCTCCCCTCAATATTTACACAGGGCCTTTGGTACCTAGCTCCAGACTGGATTTCGTCAGGTGGTAAAATGCTTTAAAAACTACTGTGGTCCTTAACTTCCTCTGTAAATCTATTTCTTTAGGGAGCTTTTATAGCTGCTACTTAGGAACTTCCTCCAAGTAACGGGACTACTGAGGAGAGGGTCCAAGAATCAAAATTATGGATTTAATATATTGGAAATTAAGTGTGAGACTCCATTTTTAAATCTGTTTCTTAGGGGTTAAAAAACATCTTAAGAAACCAGATCATAAGGAAAGACATTTATTTCAGCCTTTAGCAAATGAAGAACAACAGTCTTTCATTGAAAAGAGCTTTACTGTTGTTGTTTTTCCCCACTTCTTTATTAAGGGCTAAATTATTAAAAGAGAAAACAACCACACACCTGGTCTGGGTGTCCTATATAATTATCACAATGCTTAGCAACAGGTCTCTGCCCAAAGTAATTCAAGTTATATGCCTAGCTTTAGAAGTCAGTGGTTGCAAAACACCTGAACAATTCCAGGAAAGGAGGCCAGGATTGCTGGCTAATTCCCCCACCTTCTTCTCCAGGCCTAAGCGTGAATGTGAAGCTAAATTGCTCTCTGCTCTCTCAGAAATCGGGTTGCTGTGATGGTGAAACTGCTCTTCCTCCTAGCCTGGAGGGAGGGCAGACAGGAAGAAGTTTCCAGAGCTTTAAGAAGAGCAGAGCTGGGCAGGGTCAGACATGAGACTGGGAAGCAAAGGTGAAATGAGGTGCCAAATTAATTGACTATATCACAGAGACCACATGAAGGGTCACAGAGCTGGATGTTGTATCATTAGTTATTAGGAGGCACATATATATATATATATTATATCCAGGCACCCAACAGCACAGGCTGTCTCTGGTCCAGCAGGGCAGCCATGAGAGACAGAGGGAAGATGTGAAGAGTAAAGGATACAAATCTAGGGGAAATCAGGTTTCATCACTTCTACAACCCACAGAACAACTTTAGTCTTACTTTCAGTTTTTCAGGTTCTGCGCTCTGAGCAAAGCTTCATGTAACAAAGTAGTCTGGTCTCTTGGGGGGTCTCCAATGCAAAAACCTGCCTTTCCAGTGAGAAATGGCAACCCTGACACTTTGGTCTGACCCACACATGATAGAAAAGACATTGTAAAAAAAGGTTACAACAGCATGACATCTGCACTTTTAGAATTATAATAATTCACAAGGACTATTACACTTTTTAAATTTGAGAGTTTCCAGAAAGGGAAAATGGAGTAAATTGTAAGGCTATTCAGAGTTTTTGTGTTAATGAACTGTAACAATGCCTGAGAAGAAGGATCTGAGTCCTTCCTCATGCATCTTCACTAACAAAACTACCTGTAACAGATGGTATCAGAATAGCCCTGGACCTCCCCCTCTCAATACATCTTATGAGGACTTTGTTACAGTCATAACGTAGAGGAGATAACAGTAATTTAAGCAAGATGTAGATAATCATGTGGCTCAATTGCACTTAATTATGTTTTCAGGAGCATTCCTGATCCCGTACTTCATTGCTCTTATCTTCGAAGGAATCCCACTGTTACATCTCGAACTTGCCCTAGGACAGCACCTGAGGAAAGGCAGCATTGGTGCCTGGAATACCATCTCGCCTTACCTTGGAGGAGTCGGTGGGTCTCCCAGGGTCCTGACTGAAAGAAGTACAGCTGAGCTCTCACTTAGCCCTCACTTCCTACAGAGCTGTGCCTAATAATTAAAATTATCACTCCTGTAATGCAGTAAAAACTCACTAGATGATTGTTAAATGAACCAGCAAGTCAAGTGAATTAGGCTGGCTTCTGCAATGCTGAGGAGCCCACCATGCCCCAGTGGTGTCTGAAGTGGCAAGTTAGGTGCTTTCGCTGTCTGTGCGGTGAATCAGCATGGGCATGTGGGGCTGACCCACCACAAGCTGTGTTGAGCCCACACTACCCCATTCCCACCATATCTTGGAGCTTGTGCAACATCTTCAGAGCCCATTCAGAAGCCAGTCTTGTCCCTCCAGGAGCAGCTGGGACTGGAAGGGGGACAGAAGTACAGACAATCAGGAGCAGGAGCCCAGCACTTGGGCTTCCTAAACTCGAAGAGCTACAGCACCTGGACAAACTCCTCTCCAGGAGCAAGAAGTGCACTGGGGCTAGTGAAGGGAGACTATTAACATGATAGTGTGCATCGGACTGGTGTGCAGTGCTGTACTGACACTTTTTTTTAATACTGAAAGCACACACCCCTTCAGGCAAAGCCTTGTGTCCTGCAGACATTGCTAGGCTGCAGAGTCAATGGGAGCAACTGGCTTCTGGAGGGCTGAATGACCAGCTCTACCCCTTTCGAGGCAGGCCTGTGGATGTGCATGGGAGGAGAGGTAGTGGGTGAGGAGCTATCTGAGGGCAAGAGGGCAGCCAGGAAAAAATACCTGGCAGCAGGGTGGTGCCTCCAGTCAAACCCATCGCCTAGGATTAGGTGTGTCCATTCTCCCTTTGCAAAAATGCAAACAGGCACAATCACTGGTTGCTGTTCTTCCTTCCTTATTCTAGGAGAAAAGCAGTTCTCAGTTCAAGGTATATGTGCGTAACTAGGGACAAAAGAGTGCCTTCATGCAGCTATAGGATGCTGTAAAACCTCAGTCACTTTTGGTCTCTGCTATCAAAGTTGTGCCATGTTGTAGAAAATACTGAATTATTTAACGTAGCAAAGACTGCAACCCTAGCCTTCCACATAAGCTGTCTAATTTTTGGGCCTTCCTTGGGCCAAATAATACTCTAGGTATTTTGCAGGAACGGGAGCAACTTAAAAAACAGAGCTTTAGCAAGAGAAACCCTTCCAGGAAGCTCTCATTTCTGATTCAGCTTGCTTTTATGAGAGACATTAGCAACATTCTGTGATTAAGTCTCACCTATCTGCCCTGCTTCCTACACTAGACAATGGGCTCCTGGTAATAGGGTGCTCTGCAGCGCAGTCCCTGTCTTCTTTTCGGCAAAGCGCAGTCTCCATCAGGAAGTTTTCAAGGCCAGGCTGGATAAAGTCCTCAGTAATCTGGCTTGACCCTAGAGCTGCTTTGAGCAGGAGGTTCCTTCCAACCTGAATTTTCCTTTGATTTCCTCAAACTGGAGCTGCCTTTACAAGTGGGCTGACACCAGGGACCCAGGAGTGAGTTTTCCTCCCGGTTCTCTGCTCTGAGATGACTCTATAGACGGCTATACCTTGAATGTCTGATCCCAGCTGGACAATGCTCTTGAAGAAGGCAGCTGTCTCTTGCATTTTTCATATTATACAATGTTAATGAGGTCACAGAAAACTCATTTCCTCCCTCGTACCTGAAGGTGACCCCAGCCTGAGCAGCCTGGGAAGAGGACATTCCTGAGGTGCTCAGCTGGTAATTTTAAGACAAGTGTGAAAAGCCCAGACATCTGGGACTTAAAAGCTCTCCTGCTTTTGGTGCTCCCAAACTCCTGACATCAGCATTTCTCACCAGCTTGCTCAGCTGGCTACACAGCCTCGGCCACATTGTCATAGGGCTTGCTGGCATGGAGTTCCCCAAAAGGGTAAAAGCCCGAGCACAGGGCAGGCAAAGGCAAAGCCAGAGAGCACCAGCCTTCCTGGAGCAAGGCTGGCAACCTGGACAGACTGCGCACCAGCATGTGGACACAGATGCATGTCCTTCCTGTGAAAATCTCCACAAGAAATGACATGAAAAATTAGGAAAAGTGAACTTCTTAGAGCAAGTGCTATCACTGACAATTTTTTCCAATGCTTTTCTAACCTGAGATCTTGTGCCTTCTGCAGGAGTTGGTTCATGGATGGTGTCAGTTCTGGTGAGCTTGTACTACAACACCGTTTTAACCTGGGTGATGTGGTATTTCATAAACTCTTTCCAAGAGCCCCTTCCTTGGAGTGTTTGTTCTCTAAATGAGAACAGAACAGGTAACTACCGACCATTTCAAATGTCTCTGTTAGCAAAAGGTGGATCACAGATGTTACTGCTTTAGGCTTTGGGAGCTAGTGGTGGGAAAAGGAAGGTCTGTTCATTTTTCATTCTTGCAGTATTCTCAAAGCAGTACAAATTCTGCAGTACCAGTTTGAAAGAGCATCTTCAGCTTTTTCACTCGGAGAAGAATAGTCCTTTATCAAGACATGTGAGACTGTTATCACAAGATACATATTAAGACATGAGATTCTGAACATAAATTAAAAACCAAGGTTATGACTACATCTTTCAGTAACTGCTTTAAATGAGACTTTTGAGTTTTCATTAGGTGGTGATACGACTCTTAACCAGCTCTTATAAAAACCTTTCACCTCATTTAACGTGCTGAGAAAGATCAAGCAAGTTGTCAGAGCAGGAAACACAACAGTATTGGAAAACTTCAGCTTCTGCCTGTGGACTGCTTAAATGTTGAGCCTTTATTTTTACATACCCTGCACATCAGCTTACTAGAGCAGCTAACCAATGAACCCCTAAAAGGAGAAGTGACACTTGATTTGGCCCCATGTTGTGCACAAGGCCTGGTTCATTTTTTTGTCAAATTGCTGTGAGAGTGACCAGTGTCTACTCAAATTCAATATTGTTGCAGGATCAACAAAAGCCAGAAAGTCCACTATCTCTTTGCTTGATTTCAAAATGGGAAACTAAATAACAGTGTGTTAAAACAAAACAAAAAGAAAGGAGTAGCTAAATAAATGAAAACTTTTGAGGTGGCAGAGAAACTATTTAAAGGCAGCATCTTTGAGGCTGAGAGCAAATGCACACTACTCATTACAAAAACTTGAGTAAAACCACAGAAAGACTAGGATTTTGCTGGTCAGAGGATGTTCAGGCTTGTGGCTGTTTCTTTTAGTTCAGGGTTGAGAAAAGGACACCGATAAGTCTCCTTTAAGGGTTTTTGCAGGTCCTACTACTGCAGATAAAAGGTAAAAGGAGTGCCCTCATATACCAAGGTCACCAAGCCTCAGGCATGCAACCTGACCTCCCTGTTCCCAGCTGTAATATTTGTTAATAAAATGTCAGTGGTATTTGCTAATAAAATTTCAGTGGTGACTGCAATTTCAAAGGTAAATGAGAAATTCTGTCTGTCTGCAGTATTCTGGGAGAGATCTGTAGATCTCAGATGTTACATACTCTCAGCAATGTCACTGGTAGCAAGAGTACACTAACTTTCATCTGTCTACAGAGCCCAAGACCATGCAGGAGAAGGGAAGGCTTAAGATATTGCAGCCAGGAAGGAAGTCAGGCTGGGAGCCTGAAAAGGAGTAAGGCCCTGGAGAAGGAAAAATCAAATTTAGAAAGGTGGGGAGGTTTTGGATGGTAACACTGACAGTACCAGTACCAACCTTGTCTATGCCAGAGCATGATCTTGGGGTCCCAGGTCAGGTATTGCAGAGCAGCCTGTGACCACCCTGCTCAGCTCTCTGGAGCAAATCGGTCTTGTCCAGGCTGCTGGCTGCCTGGGGAGAGCTCCTGCAGTCCCTGGCACCTGTTGTTCACCGTGGATCCCTGGGGTGATGCCCACATACCACGTTCAACTCTTCTCTGCCTGACTAAGGTCACCTTTTTTACATATGAATAACAATTTTACCATGTCTGTGGCCAGGATTTCTTTTGCTCCTTTAAAAGTTCTACCTGTTCTCCTTAAGCTGGCTGGTGGTGACTGCTGTGCACCTCAAGGCTAGGTGGTCCTCTCCTTCCAGCTGGGCACTACACAATGGTCCTCTCCTGGAGCTGGGCTCTGCAGTCAGTCCTTTCTCCCAAAGCACTGAAGAACGAACAGCATCTGCCTTTTCCCTCAGAGACTGGAGGGCTGTGGGGAGAAAAGCTGGAAGGTGGACAGATTTTGTTTCCTTCCTTTACTCGAAGATACTTGAACTGACATATCCTGTATATCAAGCAACTACCTAAAATAAAAACAARAATTAATAGGAGAAAGGTATGCAAATGAATGAGAAACTGATTTTTTTCCTGACTAAAGCACAACAAAGTATTCAGGGGACAGATATCTAGCTTCTTACACATTTTAGTTTGTCAAAAGGTAATTTACTACAGTGAAAAGTGAAACAAATTTGATTCACCATCAAGAAGACAGAACTGGCCACCCAGGATCACTGCAGTGTGCTTTCCTGTTGTAGCCATGGTGAAAGGGATTTAGGGGATCCAGGAGCACTGCTTAATGAGTGTGATTTTAAGATTGCCATGTCGTTCATTTGTTTGCTTCCTTTCAAATTTTTATTGTGGATGGTGGTTGTTTCAGAAGTGAGTGAAAGATAGTAAATGAAAGGACCAGAGCTTGGTTAAAAATGCTGGCATTTCATATAAAATGAAAATTTGCAAAATATGTATGCATGTTGATTCTTGTAGCTTCAAGATTATCTTTTTTAAAGCAGAAGCTGCAGCATCAAGACAACTCTGGTTTCCAGCTAAAGACAGCAACTCAGTGGGTTTGCTGAAGATCCTTCAACACCCTTTTCTTAAGCATTTAAATTGCACATAGGCAGAGGGGTGAGCATGGGTTGTGACATAAACCAGGTTCCCATTTGATACTTGTATATATAAAGTTATCACTTGTGAGTCTCCCAATCTGTCTTCTATGACAAAGTTTGTCTTGCTGTACATTGCAGACAATGCAGCAAGAGAAATTCAGCTCATTTCCTTCTTTGACTTGGCAGTCGGAAATAGCCCTCCCCCCCCACCTTTTCCATTAGTATAAAGTCTTGCTTCATATCTATACAGTGAGTGGGAAAAAATATTKTCACATTTTAAAACTTATTCTTATACTTGCCACATTTTTTCCAGGACTCAATGAAGAATGTTATGAAAGTACTGCAGTAAATTATTTTTGGTACAGGAAAACTTTGAATATAACACCTGATGTTACTGAGAATGGTACACTACAGTGGTGGCTTGTGTTGTGCTTAGCAGCTTGCTGGGGAATTGTGTATCTCTGCACCATCCGAGGAATTGAAACCACAGGAAAGGTACAGAAACCACATAAAGAAACAGGCAACTCAAAATGTTATCTTACACTTTTGATTTTGTTCTCAAGTTACTGCATTTCACTGCCATGAAGCAGTATCAGCAGTACAGATGCCCCGAATGCCCTTCCCTCTTTCTCTCCCGTTGCAACTGCTTCTGCCATAGTCGCCCCTCTCAGAGTTTTGAAGTTATTCTTATTACAAATACATTCTGCAAAAGTATATTTTACTTCCTTTGAAGATGACAATGTTGCAGTAACTTAGACAGGATCTATTGATGTTATTGTCAGTAACTGTTTGTCTTATATTCTCACTTTCTGGTTAGGCGATTTATGTAACAGCAATATTCCCATACCTGGTCCTAACTATATTCCTTATTCATGGACTCACTCTACCAGGAGCAACTGAAGGTCTAGCTTATCTCTTCACCCCTAATGTAAGTATTACTGCTATATTCAGAACTACTATTTTTCCTTTCTTTCCCCCTCAGATCTCATATTGTATATTCATTTTCCAGCAACTCCCTATCTAGTTCCCTATTCAAAGGCTCAGCTCAGCTCTTTTCCCCCCAGATGAAGCAATTTAATATTTTAATATACTTTAGCAAGTGAAAATAAACAGCAGAATATTTAAGTTTATTAATAAGCACATCACAAAATATTGGAAAATTGAATACAAGCACGTTATGGATACCTCAGTCTTGAATGTGTAAGTAAAACTAATGTAAGTTTTTCACTTGAAGCACAGATTCATCTCTTTTATACATGATAGAGATGGGATTTCCCTGCAAGGCTACAGAAAAGAAAGATTAACATTTAAGCATGTTAAGAATCATTTAAGAATTTACAAGGAAATCAACTGAGGAATTAACCTGCAAAGTAAATTTTTAAAAGTTAAGAGTCATTCTCTCCTCCCCTAGTTTCTCCTTAGCTGACTTTTTTTTTTCCTGTAGCTTTCCCTGAAAGATGGAAGAGCTTACTGAAGAATACCCATCTCTTGTTTCTTCTCATCTTCTCATCTTCCCTGTATGCTGGCCATTTCAGAAGGACCTCTTTACATTGTCCTTCATGGTCTGCCCAAATGTACAGCCAGATTGTCCTGCCAAGTAGTTGCTATCAGCTGTAGGCACCCTCATGGCGTGGCCTTAGCGTTAAAAAGCTCTGTAAAGCTGTGGGTTTGGAGGAGGAAAAGCAGCTCTCACTAGCAGATAGACTCAGAGCATCCTCTGCAGTTGGGATGACTGGTGGGGCAGAGCTGCAGGGCTGGCCTCCCAAGGACCCCACACCCTCTGCTGCAGCAACTGCATGCCTCCTCCGTGGTCTCAGTGCCTGAGGGCAGCTGCTGCCTTACAGAATTTGGCCATCCTCTACTTTCCTGGGAAATGAAGGTTCAGGCTTTCAGTGGAGAAATTCATTGATGGGTTAGTTGTGACAGAGAGGCATGAGGCCATCAGGCTTGCTTGTCTACACCTCCCCTGGATCACTAGCATCTGAGATATTCCTAGTCGCTAGCGGATTAGTGTCACCAAGCTTTCCCACCTATTATGGTCTATAGATAATACTGATTTCATTGAAAGGAACATCAGTCCCCAGTTCTGCAGGCATTTGCTGACTCTTGAGGGTAGTTCATGGATACACCACAAGTTCTGTATACAAGCCCACATATTACACAGTTATGGACAGTCTGAGTGGAACCAGTGCAGTGCCTTTTCCCCACTCATGACAGGAACACAGGGTGGGGTAGGAGGTCCTGACCTGCAGTACTCCATGTTCTCAAATAGCTTTGGTCACACATTCCCATCTGGATGATAGTAAACCACACAACTTCTCTAACCAATTGCTGAATTCTCATGAAGTGGCAGTGGAGTGGGCATTTGATACCTTTGCTGTAAGATAATCACTCAACATCAGCATCCTGAGTGCCATCCAGGTCATTATGGGCTCTGAACCTGAAGTAGGGAGCTGTTGGGTTCCCATGCCACAGAAATAATCAAGGTGACAATCCATGAGGGCACAGCATGAGGGCAAAGGATGTCTTATCTGTAATCCAGCCTGTACAACCACAGCAATGCTTCCTGCCTCAGTAGCACTGGGTATTGCCCTTTCCCTTCCCTCAGGGAATCAATGCACTGGCTCTTCCTCAACCATGGGACTTTTTCTCCTTTCCTCATTCCCCTTTACCCCCAATCCCCCCAACCTATCAGGTAAAACAAGCTGTTGGATGCATTCTTACAGGTTATTGGTTTGAGGTATCTAGCAAAGAACCTCTTTAGACTTCTTTCCAAAGTCTCTCTTTCAGGGTATCAGCCTCTATATGATAGTGGTTCCTCCTCCTCAGCTCTCCTGTTTGTTAGAACCTCTTTTCTCCCCTACCTCTTTCTGGGGTGCACATTATGTTGTGTATTTGATCTAGGGGACCTTTTATAAAGGACTATCAGAAGTGTTTGGTGGGAGGGAATGAAACATCAAGAGCTTCAGAAATGCATGGAAAAGCAAGAGATGGCATACAATATTAACAGTCTACAGGTATTATTATTATTATTATTATATATCTACAATCTCTCTAGAGATTGCAAAACACAGATCAACTTAGCCCCCAACAGGAACACAGGATTAAGGGAAAATGCAAGCCCAAAGATGCATTGCATACCAGCCTGGTAAGGGATGACAGCAAGAGGGCTTAGACAAGACAACTTCACCCCTGCCCCAGCAAGCCCAGAGACAAAGGCATCCATTTCAAAACTGTCAGAGCTCATAAAGGATACCTTAGTCTTTACAAGATCAGGACATTCACTTGCATTTTAGTAGGGCCTGGACAGGACAATAAATTCTTCCTCACAGCAGAGTAGACTTGACAAGTTGACACCACCAGTCTACGGTCACACACATCATATATGCAGGCTCTCAAATAAAGGCCTATTTTCTTTCATACAATGTCTTAATTAAGAAAGTACGTCTAGCCTGCACAACTAGAACAGGGCTTGGCCTGCTGGTCTCAGCCTGGTTGTCAGGCTTAGACATATGGGCTTATGTCTCCTGGGCTTATGATCATTATACAGTGAATTTAATGTAAGAAAGATTTATGTATATTCAATTTATGTATGACACAAAGCTTGGAGATATTACAGTAATGAGGGGGAATGGATCATCATAAAAGAAGAATGGGATGGTTTTGTAGACTGGCGCCAGAAGTCGTAATCAAAATCTGACTGCAATCAACCTGCAGTTAATGATTAGCTCATCTAAGGAAGCAGTTCCTGGGGATATCCTTGAAGAGTCAACTGAAGATATTTTTAGTGATGAACCTATGTTCTTATCAACAAACATGGAAATAGCAGAACTGATGCAAGACCCTGGTAAGTGTTATCTACTATGGATGTTGTTATCGCATTGAAGGTTATAATGTAAAAACAGAGAGATTTCTTTGTTATACTAACATACCCACTGTTACGGAGGATTTTGTCACTCCAAAGATTTCAAAAGGACAGTAAGAACAGAACTACTGTATTTCCTTTCTCTTTTCTTCCCCTTGCCCACAACAATTCTAGTACCAGTATTGCCTTTTTGTTAGCTTGTTTAATGAGGAACCATTCCCACCAGTGCCATCAGCAAATACCACTCTTTCTTGTTCTCTTTCTCTACAGGGGATGCCCCAAAGTGGTGGTGGGGTTTTTGTTTGTTTGCTTGTTTGTTTTTGTTTTTTGTTTTCTCCTTCAAAGATCTAGTCATTTCTTCCTGGCCTATCCTGGACCATATTAGCTCATAAAATCCTGTTGCATATTTCAAAGTATTTGCTGTTTTGTTTTTCTTTTCCTGTCCTTTTGCAGAAAGCTTGTGATGCTTTAGCAAAATAAAATATGAATTAGCTCATCTACTGCCTGTTTCAGCATTCTATCAATCTTCTTGACTTTCTCCACTCATTGGAGGTGATTTTTTACAACTTTGCAGTGCAGCAGAAATCGTAGTTTTTCTGTAATATTTTATTTTTTAATGGGCATTGCATGGTTCATTCCCTTTCCAAGTTTGTACTTTTTATTCTGATTAGCAAATCTCACAAATAAGAAGTGTATACTGTATACAAATAATAAATATGGCAGCTAGAGGTTTTACTTTCGTGAAAAAATATGTAGTAGGCTTTTTGCCATCTAATACACTTTCACTCTTCAAGTTCTAGAAGAAATAATGAATTTTTTTTTCATTGACTTTCAGGCACAGAGAATTCTGAAGATTTACTCACCTTCTCCCAATCCTTGGCTACATGGAAAGTGAAGATGACAGGAAAACAAGAGTTGTTGATCTCATGTTCACAGTCATTCAAAGGAAAAGCAGAAGTTGTACAAGGATGAAACAAACACTGGAGTTGGAACAGAGACTTTGGGAAAGGTTCTTGGAAAACAGAAAAATCAGAGGCAGCAGAAAAGGGACACCTTCAAGCATTAACAACAGTCTGAACAGGGTTCAGCTTCTACAGATATCTGTTTCGGCTCAGGAGCATAAGCAAAAACAAGTGCCTACTTCTCCAGCCTCTTTTGCATCTAAAAGAGCTTCAGGGACTGTAAATATTTGGGGGTTCTTTGGAATGAACAATTCCAGGAACATGGATGGGCAACTGATACCTGAGCCCGTGTAGCTATTTAATGAGCAGTGAGAGTAGCCAAGAGAAGGAGAGGCGCAACACAGGCACCGGATACTATATCATGGAGGCTATTTGTAATTTTTTTCTGTATTTTGCACTTTAGTTTTACACCTGACATTATTTTGAATTTTTTTTTTTACAGGGACACTTAAAACTCCTAAAAGGTACTAGGTCTGTCCACATTGTTCCTTGTATCCGGGGGAACCAAATTATTAGCTTAATGAACTGCTGTCTTTATGTGCAGCATTACCTGTTAGCCACTGGCTGTCAAGAAAAGTAATTACACCAAAAAGTCCCTAATCAGAAAGCCAGATTTGTAACAATTACATAGTCACCGACAATTGACTTGGCAGCACTTAATCAAACTGTCAAGGCCATGTAGAAATGTGGTAGTTTCTGTACTGCAGTAACAATCTACTTCTGCACCTGCATGAGGTCCTACCAGTGAGCACTGTGGCATTGGAGGGTTTGGTTAAGATCTTCCAAAAGAAACCTTCAGCAGGGTCTGTTTGCCATGCTGAAGCATTTCAGCCAGTAGGAGTCACACATACCTGCATGTTACACTGTGTTAACTAACACTATACTGTGTTAGTTCTCCTGTGGTTTAAGCGCTGGCATGCTTGTGGAGAATGTGTCTGCAGTTATGGCATTCACTGAATCTATCCAAACTGAGGTGATGGCATTATTCTCGCCCTTCAAGTTCAGGCCAGCTTTAGAGAAACCCAAAATACTATTAAGCATCTTTTGGATTATTTACCTCTCATCCCTGCAAATGCTAATGGTCATATACCAGGATCAATAGTACAGACATGTAGACTGGACACACAAAACATTCAACAACTCAGCCTGAATGACTAGGATGTAGATTTGAGTGATTTACACTCAGATTAACGTAAAACGATGAAAACCTATTCTGTAGGCCAGATAGTCTTTACAGGCCAGCTGAATTTTAAAATATTTGTGCTTAGCCAATGCTATTTTCTATCCCCCCTACTTGCTAATGGATTGGAAAGTGATTCAGCTTGTAGGATATGAATATAACATGCTACTGCTTAGCCAGCTGCAGGAAAGAAGTATTTATTGAGCACATCTATATTTTGTGCAGTACTAATAATTTTGTCTTCTTCATTTAGACTGATTCTAATAGTAAGATTTCTTTTCAGTCCAGGCACTTACTTAAAATTGTATATTACTTTCGGTAACCCAGCAGCCATAGAATTTTTCAGTTAGTTTCCTCTTTCATGTCTCCCTTTCTTAAGTTAAAATCTAAATTTCATTCTATCAACTTCTCTTTTTTTTTTTCCTTATTTTTCTACATCGACCTTTTGCTTTTTATTGCCCTAAGGTGCTCTTTTTAATGGAAGTTCCCTTCCTCTCTGCTTGGGCCTCTAGCTTTTCTAAATATGTGAATTCTACAAATTTGAAAAGCTATAAAAGCACTTGACATCTTAAAGCTAGGAATGTTAAGTATTTGTCTGCACAGTTTTAGGAAGACAATATTCTTAAACTCCAAGTTAGCCAGTATGTGAGCTAATGAAAAGAAGTAAACTGAGGGAAAATGCAAGGTACTGTTCCTATTGTGTGCCTATGGCCTATCATTTATAAACATATTTTTATCAAACAAAAGACATGTGCAATTGTTTTAGTGAGGGTTTTAAAAATGGAACAGATTCTAAAATTACTACATACATTTAAATAGACAAAATTTTGTCTTCAGAAACATATGCTTTACTCATATTTTGTATAATTTCCATTTTCAGTGTATTTAAATGGAAACACAATTCACAATTTTACATTTGACGTAGAAGATAAGCTATGAGAACAATGAGAGAGGAAGAATTTGAAGTATAATTTAACATATTAATTTATTCCAATTATTTCAGCTGAACATTTTGAAAAATCCCCATGTATGGCTTGATGCAGCTACCCAGATTTTCTTCTCTCTCTCTTTGGCTTTTGGAGGGCTTATTGCCTTCTCAAGCTACAATCCACCAAAGTAAGTAGAAATACAACCTTTACGAGTCAGTTAAATTCCTATTGCTTTTTATGTAATTTTCTAAAATTCTCAAAACTCTTCTTCCTTGGAATATTTCTAAAGAATCTTAAGAGCTGCTATCTTTCTGAAGGACAAATAGATATGCTGAGAGGAAAAAAAAAATCTAAAGGGGTCAATTTTTAAAAAGAAAATGTTTTTTCAGAAATGCAATTAAGACTATTTCTTACAGAAAACAACTAACATTTCAGTTTTATTTTAGTCTTTGCAAAATTGTTGCAATTAACCTGCACCACACCATAGTACGATATTAAATCACACCAGGGAATACACTAGCTATATATATGTCCCATGTGAAGAGCTACATCAATACAAACGAAGAACTCCAGAGACTTCACCATACCCTAATGACCATGACCAAATGAAAGGCATTTTTTTTCCTCTTAATATTTTTAGGTGTTTACTGGCATGGTGGAACTATCTTGCAGATATAATTATTGTACTGGCCACATACTTGTATATCATGCATCAGTCAACTTCCTATCACTGCTTAAATATGCCTCCTCACTAAGAGAGCAGAAATTTCAGGCAAAAGGTCAGTCTAAAGTCAGAGGGGAAAATCTGCACAAATTCATTCCCACATTTCCAAAACCAGGGACTTCCCCAATACAAGAACAAAGGAGGATTATATCAGAATCTTAATACCACTAGAACATACTTGTTCCATCAACCAGCAGAGAATGACAGTTATATAAAGTTTAAAGATCTTTTATTTTACCAATTATAAGATTATGAAATTTGCTTTTCATTCTCAGCAGGTATGTTCAGCATAGACTAACAACTGGTGTTGTATGCTAATGACAAAAGGGAAACTATTTTCTATGTTAAAGGATGAGTAAATACTGGGGGTTTTTTTTGTTTTTTTTTTAGTCACTTTGCTTGTTTACATTCTATTTGTAGAAATGACTGTGAAAAGGATGCTGTGACGGTAGCAATTGTGAACTGCATGACATCGCTCTATGCTTCCATCCCAGTCTTTTCTGTTTTGGGATTTAAAGCAACCACTGGCTATTGGGACTGCTTGGACAGGTGAGACACTTGTCTTTCAAATGCTATACTGTGGTTTTAATGCCTAGAYAGATAATGTGTTACTTGAAAAGCAGTTATTTAGAGCATTTGTTTTCACTGAAGAGGATAGCATCTATATAGGGAGGAAGTCTAATATAAAAATATCAAATATGGCAGTAAGGCAACAATGATCGGGAGTAGTGTTAGTAAGAATTAAAACAAATTATATAACAATCCATCACAATTAGTGTATACAATAACACACAAATCAAGGATCAGGTCTCAATCAGACTAGCATAAGAAGCAGTCAAAAAACTTTTCCTATCCCACAGGATTCACTAAGTTTCTTACTAAATACAAATGGAGGAAATGGCCTGGACAGAGGACACAATAAGAATAGGAGCATATTTTATTAACTGTATCTGCATAGAGTAATCAGCATCTRTATTTGAAAAAGATGACATATTAAGTAGTCTCTGGATATTTTCTCCTAGATTTTATATCCTCATTTAACATTATATTTGGTAATATAAATAACAGCATAGAAAGTAAACATAACAGTCTATTAACATTTGAATACATGGCATAGCATCTCCAGCTATACAAACTGCAAACAGTTAAACAAATGATATATTGGCTTCTCTGGCAGGAACATTATCAGTATCATCAATAAATTTGATCTTCCGGAACAAAGCATCATGCGACAGAACTACACAACCTGGATTAGGCTCCTGAATTCATCATATCCAGAAAAAATTGCTGGACTCAAACTGAAGAGCTGTGACCTTCAAGAATTTCTTGATCAGGTACCATAATTGTTTCCTACAAAATAACCCTTAAACAGAAAATTAAGGACCAATATCTTCCTTTTTCATACAAGTTTTACTGTACTTGTAATGAATATATACTACCTAACCATGAAATAAAACAATTCTTTCTAAATTTCAAGAATCAATACTGCTATAAAGCAGTCTGAACTCAAAGTTATCTGGTTCAGCATGCAAATTATAAATTTTAAATCATAAAACTAGTTTTCAAAGCTACTCCTACTTGGAGCCTACCATGGACACTGGATTCAGTCCTACTTTGGTTTAGAGGAATAAGCAAAACAGGGAAAAGATTTAGCTGAAAGATTATAGAAAAATGATGCTTAATAGGAATTTTCTAAATCCATACTTGGCAGTTAAGTTATCAAAGAGCTGTTACAATGCATGTGCACTAGTTGCCTTTGATAACATACACGACCTCCAGGGAAGTGTCTTATCACTGTCTTTTTTCTGCCTGCCTTTCCCCATCTTCATATTTCCTCCTGCCTTCTTCCCTTTATTTCTCTTCCTCTCTGCACAGGGTCTCACCATATTTTTTTCCCCCAAAATATAAAAATATATCATGATCCTCTCCCTTTCCTTCTCCTCAATCTTCAGGAACCTTTTTCCTTATCACCAACACAAATGTTTCTTCTCTGTTTTATCCTTTAACCTCATTCCACTTGCTCCAGTGATCCTGTCTAGTCCTGTAACACTCACTTGTTTTTCATCTAGTCGCATTCCCTTGTTAAAAGTTGTCACCACCTAAGGAGAAAAGACTATGGTTAGAGCTGGGGGAAGAGGAAAACTGAAGGGACCTTGAGAGAAACAAGTTCTTAGGACAACAGGGTGGGCACATTCGCTAGAGATATACAGTGTGGTAGTATGCAATAGCCTATAGTGAAAAGTGAAACAGACTATTTTACTTATTGGACTGGGAAGTCTGATGAAGACATTCCAGCCTTGACCCGACTCAGGTCCTATTTCACCCTGCCCCCTCTAGTTACACCCTTTTTGATTTACACTTTAATTGATATATTTCACTTCTAAATTATTGTAACATTAGCATTCTTTAATTGCTTAGATTTAAATATCTGTGTTGTCCCTGGGAGGCTGAATTCAAAGAAATTCAGCTGAAATAGAGCTTTTCCCTATCAGCTTTTTTTTTTTTTTTTTTTGGTGATCAACAGTTCAGCAGCTTTTGCTGCTACGGTGGCAATCATACCCTTATTCACATCTTCCTCTTTCCAACAGCTATTACATCATAAATATTATAAAACATGTTTGAGATGGCATTAGCAAGACACTTGCCATTTCAATAACAGTTCACCGATCTGCTTCTCTACTCTAGACCCAGCTCCTTCTGTGCAAGCTAAAATTCTGGCCTATGACCCTATAGACATCTTTGACAGAACAATTAAAGTTAAAATGGAGATCTTCATTTCCACCTCAACAAACACTCCCCCTTCTACCCATCTGCCCAACTGTTGGCTTCCATGTGGCCCAACAGACTGACCAGCATATTTGGCTCCAGGGAAAGGTGCAATCAGCACCAGCAATCGGCTTGAACTGGTCTGTCAACCAAAATTTTGGACTTGAGGTTGAGAATAGGAACATAAAAGAAGTGTGTTACAATTTTACATGCCTGAAAAACTATCACTTAAGCCATTATAATGTGACTTTTTAATCTGTGAATTTTGCAGAGTGTATCAGGAACTGGCTTGGCTTTCATTATTTTCACTCAAGCAGTTATTCTAATGCCAGGCTCACAGGCCTGGGCCATCCTGTTCTTTATAATGTTATTCAGTTTGGGCCTTTCCTCTATGTTTGGAAATATCGAGGGAGTCTTCACTCCTCTTTTGGAGCTTCAAATTATATCTAAATCAACACCCAAAGAGCTTATATCTGGTAAGATATTTTCTTTGCTTTGTTCAAAGATGGTGGCTTATGCATAAATGCACAAACTTAATAACTGCTTAATAAATATCAGAAAGGAATTAGGAATCTGTAATATTATATTAGCTATCTCAGAGTATCAGTAAGGGCAGTGAATTGTATTGGCAGAAGATAAACATACAGATGAGGTAGCAGAGTTACAGCAGAAGTTGCCAGATGACAGTTTTATATTGTCCTTGCAATTATTTTTCTTAGCTTGCGGGAGCTGTGTCAGTCTGGGAGAGCTTGTTAGATTTTAGTTTTGGAGTGAAGATCACTCTGAACTGTCGCAAACATCACAAAGAGCCTTGTCTTGGACTCGGAGTCTTTTGTACCTAAACAAATCACTTTAAGGCAACAAGTTACCTCAGCTGGTCTACCATAACTATCCAGGTGTGAGCTTACCATATACCACATTGTCATAATTGTGACACAGGCCATTCACCCCTATTTCATTCAGAGTTATGCACCTACAGATTACTTCACGTTTATTGGGAACATATATGGGTAGAAAATTATCATGTAAAAACTGAGAAATGTGTATTTGCTACCCTGTTCATGCATCAAAGCTAGAATCTTTTCAACCAGAAACAATTATTGAATCCAGCCTGCTTCTCAGGAACCAGACTCGGTGCTGAACATGCTCGTTTTGGCTTTCTTTGTTCGAATGTAAAAGCATATGTTAGCAACTGGATATAGAAGAGAAGAACAGAAGAAATCCTACTGTGCAATCCATCTAGAAAAATTTTTGGCAGTTTGAACCAATGGATTAACACTTCTGCAACATTCCCTTTTAAATAATTATGGGATATATTGCTGTCACGCCTCTTTTGCATTTCTCCTATGGCATCGAAATTATGTCCTTTTCATTCTGCAACTTTTTACACAGCAACTAATATATTTACAACTTGATGAGGTAAGCATGCCATTCTGAAATTAATCTTTGACAGAATATGAGCTTTTTCAAAAACAAGTATTGAAACTTAGGCCAACAATTAGTGCATTTCCACTCACAAACCTCCCCCCCACCCCCCACTGAAGTAGTACAGAACCAGACAATTATTTAAATATATCTCACAAACACAGGGAGTTCCATACAAAAAGAATCAGGTATGAATTTTGAACACAAATGAGATAACACCTTTGTGTCAAACGCATCTGTAGTCAATACTTGAAAATGGCTTTCATGTTCCTAGGCAGAGGACCTATATTGCCATGGCTTCTGGCTGGCTTGACCTAGTTAGCTCAAGGTGTGACATGACTTTAGCTCAGCACTAAACTTTCTGAGCTGGTTTTCTGTAGGGGCAAACCAAGGGCTCTGCACCAAATTCCCCAGTATTTCCAGCTCCAAAGGGCTTATTAGCAAAATGCAAACATGTCTGGAGTCAGTTTTATGCAGCATTGAACCAAAGCTGTTTCAGAGTCAAAAGCTCTTGCTAACGCAGCACAAGAACATACAAATTGGATTTGCAGCCCATGTCTGAATTCAGTGATACTTTCCCTCCTTTGCACTCTTCATCTGAATTACTCTAGACTCATATCTTGGCTAAGACAGAACTGATCGTACGGAAGCACAGTGAAACCTAAACCATACAATTACACATAGGGACACAATGGGGTTCACATTCTTAGCTCTGGGCCATTTGAGGAAACAGGGAGCAGAAATCCAGACATCCCTTGCACTTCTCTGGTTCTGGCTGTCTATGCTTAGGGCCAGGGACTAAGTGGAAATCAGAGCACTTGAGGTTTGCTACATGGTCAATGTGCAACAGACAAAAAAAATTAGCCTATGGCAGGACAGCACCATTCAAACTATTTGCTGAAACTGTTAAGTATGAAGGAAGCTTTGAGTCACACAAGTGCATGCCTCTTAAAACAAATGGTGTCGCTTGGCTAACATGCGGGGGAGAACTGCGTTTGGGAAGTGATATTAGCTCCCCAAAGAAACATAGCTTGTTRTAGCTCCATATATGGAGAGAGAGAATAAAAATCACTGGAACAAGAGCAAAAATAGTTTAGAACAAAAATATTCTTAGCAAGTTCAGTTTGGTACTCTAGTAATGAAGATATCTTTTTTCTTCAGGTATAATATGCCTAATTTCCTTCCTTATTGCTCTCTGTTTTACACTGGGTTCAGGGAGTTACTGGATTGACATTTTTGACAGCTATGCAGGCTCCTTGCCTCTGCTAGTCATTGCTTTCTTTGAAGTGATTGGGGTTGCGTATGTCTATAAAATTAAAAGGTAAGTTGGAAACAGATGGGTTTTTTTTCCTCATAAGAGGTAAATACCTTTTCCTCTCAACCCATGCATGTTACATACAGATATATAATATTAACTTATTTCTGCAGCACTTACCGGTTCTGTGAATGTGGGTACCATTCTTTGTTTCAAGTCTCTCATATTTGTAAGACAGGAAGGACACTTTCTGCTTAGCGCTTATGGAAGTGGAGCCTAAGTTTAAAGCAAAAACCCAACAGCCATTGTAGTTCCCTGTCCAAGAGAAGTTAGTCTTTCAAACATCCTCCTGTTACTGCCCTTTTGTGTGGTATGTTCTTGTATTTTTTTTTTTGTTTAGCATTATTTGTTTCCCTTCAAACTTTAAAGCAAGCAACATGGAGTAGCTTCACCATAACATTAAAATGCTCAAGCTGCATGCTGAAAATTGCCTCAGGCACAGAGACTAATTTGATTCAGTCTTTAGTTTAAAAGCTTTCCTACATCCTTTTCAATTGTAAATTCCAGAAACCTTATCTCATTTTGATTTAGATTAAACCTGTCCCCTCTACTCAGGATTCTTCCAGTCCTGAAGTTCCCCCAGTTCTCAGTAAATATGAATCTTTTTTCCTCCATAATTTTCTCAGTAACATATTGAGACTTTACCTTTACCTTTCCAATTCTTACTTTGGCACCAGGATCTTGGAGGTCCTGATGTTTTGCAGATCAGTTTGTATACTGTATAGAGAATGAACACAAGTTTGGTCAGTGCTGTTGCATATTAAGGTGTTTCAGGATCCCTCCAACTTAAGTGATTTTAAGAATAATAAACCAAAAAAACAAACAAGCAAAAACAAACAAACAAACAAAATTCCTCAATTACAGCTGAAGTTCCTGCATTATCCTCCAGATAACATACTGTTAGAATCTTTGGAACATTTCAGATGGTAATAACTCCCAGGCTAAATCATCATTTATGATTTCACACATCTCTCTTGCTGCACATACAGCCATCCTCAATCTTACATGATGCAGAAGTAGGAATAAAGTCTGGCTTCGCGTGCTACAACACACTCCGGATTCCACAGTACCTCTATTTTCTTTGTTGTGCTAGTATAACTATCATCTATTTTTCCTCTTGACTACTAGGGAATATAAGCATAGTCAAATCACTTTTTTCCCTAGTTCTCAAGAGAATTTCTAATATCTCCAGTTAGATTAATAGAATTAAAGACAAATCTGACATTTGAACACAGAAAAATCATAATTCCTATTCCAGACGACAAAACTCTTTCCAACTTGAAAGATACACACATGTTGTAACAAACTACCAAGTCTAGAATGATATATTTACTGTATATTCATATATGCAAAACTGTAAGAGGTATAAATAAAAGATCATGTCAAATTCCAAATAATTGTCACTGACTGCAGAGGAAGCTGGCTAAGGTTGCAGAACCTGAGCTGATTTGTTTTCATTTGGTGCTAGTTAATTCAGACTTCTTCCTAATAAGCTATGTTTGCCCCCTTGGCAATTTCATGGATTTTAAATGTTTGAATTGTTTTACAGAGCTGCTAAGCTATTTTGTTCACTTATTTGTGCTTAGAAACCTCAAACCAGGTACTCAGGTGATAAAACCAGACAGTTATATTCATCAATGGTAAGGATTTGGTCTCTTAGTCCCACTTTATTGATGTTATTATTTAATTAAGTCTGAGGTAAGTTATTAAAGAAGGGAATGGAATAGAAAAGATTTAGGGAACTGTACCACGTGTTTAACAAAATATCAGAAAAGTGAAATTGTTACCACTTAGATCTGACATCATCATAAACTTGCCTCCTCTTAAAAGGTTCAGTAAAGATGTGAAATGGATGACTGGACGAAACCCAAATCTCTACTGGCAGATCACATGGAGGTATATTAGCCCTCTGCTCTTGCTAATTGTCTTTGTGGCCTTTGTAACACTTCAGATACAGAAGTCGCCAAGCTATGGAGCCTGGAACCCTAAATACGTATGTTCCCTAATATTTTCAACTTGTATAGTAAAAGCCAGAGTTATATATTTTTCTCTCCTACCTGATCCTTTAAGATCATTGCTATCTACTGCTTAGCTACATAATGCACCCTGAAGTGATGAAATGCTTAGGATGAGGAGGTTCCAACATGCATAGAGGTCACTGGATTTCAAATGCTAAAATGGCTTTCCTGTTAACAGGGCCTCTTCTTGAAAAATCTTATATATACCACACTCAGCTTTTCTTACAAATTAAGATGATGTGTAATGCAGAGAACTGTTAAAGTGAAATGTCTCATGGGGACACCACACTTGCATAAGGTTCAGGGGCAGCACAAATGTACGGGTGCAGCTTTAGAGCTGCACAACAAATGCTGGGGATGAAGACGTTTCTCAGTGAAAACTATCAATATCACTGGAGCCCAGATGAATGTATGAACTTGTGACTTTGACAGGCAGACAGCGGGAGGGGGAGCAGTCCTCACAGAGTGTTGGTTAATTCAGTGGTGAAAACATGTTAAAGCTGAAAACATTTGATCTGGATAGTATTGATTCATGTCGGTAGCAGTTTCTTGGATCCCTCTCAAGACAGTTAAAATACATCCTGGATATGGGTATGAAGACTGATTCTGGTGTTAGACTGCACATGGGCAAAAAGTAACCTTCAGAGGGGTCACCCTCAAAGAAGAGGGTGAACCTTCACAGTACAAATACATGCAAGGACTAGTACTTCAAGAGAAAACTCTCTGCTCCCAACAAATTACAGTAGCAGTTTATGCCCTGAATTTCATTATGTATCTATCTGTCATCCCCCCAAAAAACTCATAGCCATGGACTTGCAGAAACTGAAATTTCTGGTATTACTATTGTTTCCTTGAAATCACCCATATAGATCTTTCCTTACTTGGCAAAGAGCATGCTTACTAATGGCTGAAACCAGGTAAGCTTTGAGTACTTACAAAAACAATCAGTTTAACCAGGGGAGGGTGAAAGTTTGGTAACTCTTTGCACAGTCCCAACGTCCCTAGGAGTATCTCACACTTTGAACTATAAATCTTTGAGACTATAAAACATTTACAGCCACGTTTAGACTCATGACAAGGTTATCCAGAGGACACCGACACTCAACGCTATCATGCAGCGAGATTAAAACTTCTGTTATCTTTAATACAGCAACATAAGAAAATGGAAAATTGTAGCAAAAAAAAGTAAGTTCATCTCAAGTATTTCTTTTACTTATTTTTTATCTCCATAGGAAGATTTCCCTATGAAAGAAGAGAAAGTCTATCCACCTTGGGTACTGGCCATCTGTGTGCTGTTAGCTGTCTTCCCTTGTATATTTGTACCTCTGGTAGCACTCTTTCATCTGATCAAACGAATGCTTGGAAGCAAGGACCCAAGTTCTGTGCCACCAGAAGTGTTTTCATGTCAGGGGGCTAATAGCAACTTTCCTCATCCAAAAATATAAATTCATGTTATATCTATCTGTAAGTAAAAATAAGACAGTCTTTATGTTAGACATGATTAGCTGTAGTATGGTATCATCCAGCTAACATGGTTTATGCAGTTCCTATGCTTAGATTCAGTCACCAGCACTCTATACACAGCACTGCTTTGTTTCCTTTCTTCATTTTCAACCAATTTCACACAGCTGAGTTAATCTTGTCCCTCCTACAACCTGTACAGAATCTTACACACCAACCAAGTATCAGCCCTGTTTCCATAACCCTTTTCACACATTACCAAATTTGCATCTCTCTCCAGCCACACTTTAAAACTGGAATGCCTACTAGTGCCCTCTCTCTCCCTTCACCTCTCTTCTAAATAAAAAACTTGTTCCTAAGGATCATCAACTAAAGATTAAAGCACAAGCATCCCATTTCATTCAATGACCATCTCACAGATTTAGAATGGAAGCTCTCAAAGAGTAAGGACTCCTCTTGTTTACTATACTCTGCTTCTTGTAAATCACTTTATGCAGTTAAACAGTAGTTATTTTATGATTATTCTATATTCTTGCATATTGCAAAGAGCAAAATAAAGCATTAGCAATTAAAATAATGTACATTAAAACCTGAATAATCAGATTTGCAAAAATATATTATCTTAGCACAAACAACCCATCCACAAGCTATTACAGATTTTAAAGCATGGCATTCAGTCATCATTACAGAACCACATGTAGTGAAATTAGAGGTCAGCTACTTCATTTTTGCCTTACCAAAATTTATTGTTGTGGAAAAAACTGCAGGAATCAATGTCCTGGGACCTCACAAGTTAGGATGTTACAAAAGTTCAAGAAAACTCACTGACATTCTACAGATTTACACTGTAAAAGCTGTTGATGATGGCACTGAAGACTTCCCCTGTCACTTTGCTCAGGATGCATCCTCAAATGGCTGGCCATTAATTGATAGGAATTGGGGTGGTGACAGCCACCCTCTTCATCTGGAGGAGTGGTCTCCAGATGTGGTATGATTATCCTGCAGGGATGGTACAAGCTACTGTCACAGACCTTCAAACACAGCCTCTACATCTGAAAGTTTGATGTATGTTGCTAATTATCCTGGTATGTCAGATATTGCAGTGCTAATGCTCTGCTCTCATCTCTCTGAAAGTTTCATCAGCTGTGAGGAGCCTGCTCTTCACCACAGCCCACAGCAGGGGCCTGTTCTGTAAAGAATTCCTCTTGCTCTCTGCTGTGTTTCTTCTCTCCACAAGAAACAGCAACTCATTACTGATCCTCAAGTAGCGTGGAAATAGGCTTAGCTCTACCTCCTTTGCCACAGCCTGAGGGGTTACACCAATGGAGGATACAAGGTAGAGGGCCATGTGGGGGACCTAGACAAATAGAAGAACAGGAGGAAGTAAGACAGGAGACAAGGCCATTTCTGAAATGAAAACAACAATGAAGGAGAGCTTTTGCAAATACTCTTCACCAGTGTTTGCTGGCAGGGGTATTGACTACTTGTATCATTGGTGAGGGGAGACAACAGCAAACTGCAGAGCCTAATAGAGAAGGCCATGCTGAGAACCGAAGGCTTGTGAGACAGCCTTTTCTCTGACATCATAATACTAAACCACTGTGAGCGGAGGCAGAGCCTCTGGGCAAGACAACATTTTAAATCAAAACACCTTCACTTGACCACACCAACGTTCACTGAACATGCCAGGAGCTTGATGACAACTGCTTCAGCCCACTCACTCATATCAGTTACTGCTAAAAGAACAAAGTGCTGCACAGCCTCTCTTTAGTGAGAAAGGTGTGCAGAAACAGGAAATAATGACTTGCTCTAATAAAATAGTAGAAAAGAACAGACAATCTTTGTATGCATGGCATTGACTCTTTCCTGCCCGCTGAACTGTGCTGGCCACTCTAATAAGAGAAATTAATCTCCCTATTATTCTTTCTCCTGGTTGCATCAACAACAGTTTTACTGCCTTTGGCTGTTGAAGTCCTAGCTCTTGTTATAATATTAAAATACAAGCATAAATGCAAGAGGACCTATTTTTAAAATACTTCTGAAAACTGCTGATTGTTTTAGAAGGGTTAATTCCTACAAGTGAGCTTAGGAGCATAAGCAAGTAACAAATGGGAAAATTAGGCATACAGTGGACAACTACCTGTCATAAATTAAATCTGAAAGGTGATGGTGATGAGTTAAAAAGGCTTCCATAAAGAATAAATAATTACAACTGAATCAATACAATTGCAATTTTGAGCATATATTCATATATAGCTATAACTACAAAAATAAGAGTTTTTAATCAACTTAAAGTACAGAGGTATGTAGAGACATACTATATACTTGTCTCTATGAACATAGATGTCCATTAAAGTCATATGTGCACGTAGCAGGTTTAAATATTTCGTTAGAGATCTGTCTCTAAAGAAAAACATACCCAACTAACATAGGTATGTTGAGAAAGAAACCACACTACATGTACAAGACTTTCAGAGTCCATAAATCTATCTTGAGTCACTGTCGTAACACTCACAGGCGCTGGGAATTTTGAACTTCTCGACTTTTGAGCTGCTCCTTTCCATTCACCAGATGGAAGACTTTGTGGATCACTGGACACAGTTCAGTCTGGGACGGAGTCAGAGGGAGGAAGACATTCTTCAGCTTCACTAACTTCAACTGACAGTAGGGAAATGCAGTAAGTAAAGTTATTGTTTAGCGAAAGTAGGCATGCAGAAAATGTGGCAACTCACTCTTCCAGGAACATTGCTTTCCTGTTCTCAGTGCACTTCTGATGTGACCTCCACTAAAATTCCTGTGCCAAACTGTAGCCTTATTTCAGTAAAATTAAGGCTACAAAAACTTCCTATTTACTTCCTATTTATATGAAGCACAGCATCTTACAGGTGTTTCTCTCTTGAACAGCAGGACAGACTTTGCTACTTCAGTAAGTGTGTGCCTACAAGCATGAATCTGAATCTGTGTCTCAGTCTTACATTTTAAGCACTATTTCTGCTCACTATCCTCCCAGTCTTACATCTGCAGATCACATGAGATCTTCTTTGCCATAATACTCTACCACGAACTCATACAGTCCTGGCCAGTTTTTCAAAATTGTTTTTTTCCCCATGGTGTTAGAATTCTCCAGGCTGTAAGTACACAGTGGATTCTTTGGGTGTAAATCTATAAGGGACACATATAGACATTATGTTCAGCCTCAAAGAGAATCCATAGCCCTCAGATAAAAGGAAAAAGCCTCAGAAAGTGCATTGCAACAACCCTCTAAATAAGGAAGCATCCAAATTATCCAAAACCAAAAAACATAGAAAAGCTACTGAGAGAAGAGCATATGCTTTGTGGAATATATGTAGTTCCCTACATGGCAGAATTTGACACCTTCCTCAAATTGAGATTCACAGTCCATAATCCTCTCCCAAAAGGGAGCAAAGGGGAAGAGGCTGGACTTGTTGGAAGCTTGTGGATGCTACGATTTCCTCTAGAGGGCCTAGTGCCAAATTTCTCCCTTCCTGCCCTGCAAAGAGATTCAAATAAATAAATAAATAAAAATGAAAAATCAGCCCTATAACTTTTCCTCCCCAAAGTGGCCCAAATGAAGTCTACAGCAGGCTGACCCAGAACACAGGTTAAACAGTACAGTTACACTGAGTGGCTTAGCTCTGATCAATCTCTCTACTTACCTTTTCCCAAATATTGAGGCAATCTTAGCACCCCAAGACTTTTGCAACTTTCCTAGCTTTCCAATGATTGTTGAAAACCCCTAGAAAAGGTTCAGAGTGCTCCTCAGCAAATTCTTTTAGTATTTCCAGATTCAAGTTATAGAATCCAGCCAAGTGCTTCATGTCAGCAGTTGCTGTTTAACATACCACATTGTTACAGTGCACTAGAAAATATTTTACTACCATGATGTATTGCTATTTAAGAACAGCTTTCTCCAGAAGTAGCAATTATTGAGTATTTCTACCTTCCTTACAATATAGACTATTCATTTTTGAGCATTACATCTTTGTTATTGCTGTGTTGTAATCTATTCCTTACACATATGGTTACAACATATTTTTCCAACTGTCCTGAGCTATACCAGCAAGAAAGATTATACATTTGCCTGTAGAGACTGTCAGCTTTTCTTAAAATTTCAAAATTTTCCAGTTGCTAAACACATAGCAGTTTTGGTGTTATTTTCACTTGCCTTCTTAAATGGAAGATATTTTAAACTGAAATAGTCATCTTTTGATTTCAGAATTGTATTTAGACTTGTTTACCTCCTGAAGTTGTTGCCTTCAAAAACACCAGTTATTATTTAAAACTGACGCATTTGCAAGTAGTTGTGGGGAAAAAGGCAAAAAGATGTGCTCAGACAATTGCAAGGGTTACACTTAATGCATTTTTACAAAATTACACCTACAACTGAGACACAACGTTTATAGTCTATACCACTAGACCATTGTAGTACAAAGTAAAAATGGGCTTTATCCTACTCACCAAACAAATTTACATTCCCTGCATTCCTTAATGCAATAATAATCTACATGCAGTATCTGGAAAGACAGATGAGTCCAATGTTAGTTGGAATAGGATGGAATATTAGGGAGAAAAAGTAAACATTGAAAAAATGGGAAAATCTCCAACATTAAAGCCTAGAAAAATGGAAGGAGAAAGTTAAAGGACACAGAGCTGAAGTTCTACATTAAAGCTTCTCAGTAATGACATTTCCGTGTTTCTAAGTGTTGTCAGTCAGGAAGGTGCTGACAGAGAAGCAGAATCTGCCAAGAACGAGGAGGAACTGAAGAGGAAACTGGTAGACCATCGGGAACATACTTACCAATTGGAGCTGCAATGAAGAGTCCCTGAATGCCATATAAGGAAGAATCAGTGGGTCTAATTTAAGCAGAAGATGCCCTAAGACTACTCTCTGCAATTTTACAGAGGAATAGAGAAACTAGACCAGGACACGGTGGAGGCAATAGCTGTAAGAAGTGTGAAAGTGCCCACTGACCTCAGAGTTCAACTCCAAAACTACTAGCAACTCCTTGCTTCTAGCAGCATAATTGCTTCAACATCATCTCACAGGGCATGCAAATATTTAAGTATTTTGAAAATTAGAAGGAAACAGTTGATCAAATAACTCCAAATTTGCACCACCAGTTCTATTCCAAACTTGTGTTCCAGCACACTACTCCTTTAAAGGGAATTCCCTTCCACACACAAAATTCAGAACACTGATTATTTAAATCATCAGCTATTTTGCTTGGGGAAAAGACTGCAACTGAAACTCCCTGCAAGATACTTATCTCTCTCCTCCAAGAAATCCCCAAAACAATAAAAACTAAATCATCTGTAGCAAGGACAGCATTCTGACACCTCATTAGATACACCGCTGCCTAGAACACGACTCTTTATTACAGAGATAGGCAATAAGAACACAAGAGCAGCAGTGTACTACAACTATGTACCATACTAGTTTCAAAGCTGTGGAGGAAAGCACTAGTTTCATTTAGAAAGTGATTTGCAAGCTATATAGGAAAGTGGAAGCAGGATGAAGGAGAAGTGCTAGAAATGGGACCTTGTTCTTCCTTAAGGTAGAAACAGCTCCACCCTTTTCTAGAAAGGAGCATGCTGAAACACATTAAAAACTTCCAGTCTGTAACACTAATGTTTTATTAAAACATGTTAAATAGAACAAGGTATGTCTCAGCATACACACAGAGAAGTCTGAACTTGCATCAAACTTAATTAAAGGCTTAGAAATAAATTATCCATAACTATCATGTTCTTGGATGAGGGTAGAGGTTTTCTTCTAACTCTCCCAAGTCCAGCTACTTGCAATGGCTTCTGAAACAGCGACAAGTTCAGCACGGTTCTTGCTCCAGTTTTCCAGTCCAGATATTCAGGACACTTTTGATTATACTGGAAGCTTGCCTCAAGACTGCTCTTCACTGCAGACAAGCTCTCTACCCTTTCCACATGCCCATGGGCTTGTGAGGTATCTCTCAGGCTGCCCCAGCCTCTATTCCAGACAGTTCTTCAAAACTGGCATGCTTGTTTGCTCTCAGGAAAGTGTTAGTCTCCTCAGCCTTCCCCTTTTCAGAAGGCTTATCCAGTGACCACAACAAAATAAACATGCACTCCTCCTTACTGCTGCCCACCAACACAGCCACCTTTAACATGACCTACAATATGCACAGGGCCTGTGCTGTAAGTGGCAGTCAAAATTTTTACCTGTGTCTACATAAAGTCTTATGCAGTACAGCAGGAGAGGGAAAAAGCAGGTTGGAAGGAATGAACAGCTGAAGAAAGCCTGAGGAAGGAATGAAAAGCCAGAGGCAGGAATGGTTCCCTTGGAAATGTAACAAGTTTTCCAGATGCTCAAAACTCATCCCTGCTATGGCCTTGTTGGAACATCTGGCTGCCTTTTCCTGCCACAACATGCTCCAGTAAACTAAGCCTGAATCCTTCCTCTCCTGCGAGGCCTCTCTCATGCCCCATTGTCCGTTATGGTGCTTTCTCACACCAGTGTCACTGCAAAATATTCTGGAGGGGAGTTGCCAAATGTCTGAGCCGCTGGCTGGGGTGTAATTGGACTGTTTTTCATTTGCTTTCTACTTTAGTAGGGGTGATGATAGTTCTGTGGCTATTCTTTTTTAATTTTTTTTTTAAATTTATTTTTACAGAGTCACTATACAGCAAAGAAAGCTGTATGAATGACTCAGTATGTATTTGACAATTTAAATTGAGCTATGATGTTAATGTACAGACTACAATACTGCAGATTGCCTTCTAAGAGCTGTATTACTGATCCCAGGTATCCAGGACAACTGCCTGTGTGGTGGTGTTCTGTCACTCTTCGAAAAAATCTGCTGGGTAATGCTGCCTATGTTGTGTTTCACTCTAGTAAGGTGTCTTCCATCTGCTTTGAGAAAACCTCCCAGCAGCTGCTATTTAGCCTCTAACAGAGACAGAAAATTCATAATTAGAACTATGCAAATTCAGCATGCAAGTCTGGAGAAGGAGAACATATGGGCAGGCTGATCAGAGCAGTCATATGACAAAAACTCAGCCCTCTACATCAGTGCCAACCAGGGCTAAGACAGCACTTCAGTAACATTACGAGGCCAAAGATAAGCCTAAATAAAGAACAGGAAATGCAAATAGAAGAGTAATCTACTCAGGATCTTATCTAATGAAGGACTCTGATTCCTCTTGGTTTTGTAGGTATAAATGGAGCACCATCATTCTGTATATCACTTTTTATTAAGAATATCAGCAAGTGCTCAAAATATGTTAAACATGCTTTAAACATACCCGGATTTTGTGCTGAAAATTTGACTTATATTTGTTGTGTTATCCAAGGTATATAATCTTTAACCTGAACATCTTGCTAGGTAGAGCCATGAAGTGCATTTGCTCTGTGCAGGTAAGTGTCTTTCAGGACAAAGTCCAGCTGGAAGGGATGTTGAAGATTATTATAAAATAAAGGTATTGAGTCAAGCATGCATTACTGCAAATATCCAGACAATTTATTATAAAGTAGCATGCAATGCAGAGCAGCAGAGAACAGTTCTGCAGAAACAATACACTGAAACGTGAAAGTTGATCTGGTTGCACAGGATATAGTTTAAAGATGTCTTCATCAAGAATATAGGAATTGCTGAAGGCAACAGAGGCAATTACTTCAAACAAACAGGCAATGACATTGCAGGAAAACACAGACAAGATATTAACAAAAACATCTACTGTCCTTAATTACTTGTGTGATATCTGAGAAACAAATCTGGGAAATTTCTGAATAAAGTTGCTTTAAGCCCATCCTACCAAAATAAACTACAGAGAATAGTCATCTAAATACCTAGCATTTGTTTTTAAATCTGGAAAGATTACAAAATAAACCTTAATCAGTTAGTCCAAGATAGCTTTGAAATCTTGACAAAGAGATGGTTCTATCACTGTCTTCAGTAGTGCCATAGTATCCTTTGGGATCTTCCTGAATAGCTGCATTTTACCTACAAAAATATCACAAACAATAAATTGTGAGTAAGTAACAACTCCATATTAGGGAAAATGCTAACAAAGTTTAACACATTTTCACGAAATGCATACTAGTTCAATGCAATAAAAGTGTTATTAACAACACCTGGAATATGAGGATTAAAAACAAAACAAACAAAACAAAAAACTATAGCAAAATTTGTTGTTCTCATTCTGCCCTTAAATAAAGCAGACAACTGCTAGTAAATAAAAGACTTAAAAGCATATTCTAAAACATTAACAAACTAAGTAAATTCCTCCTACTATATTCTTATAACACTTCTCTGTTTGTATATAAGAATTTTAAAGATTTTTGGAAAAGCTAAAATACTTTTCTCAATAACTATATGCACCCCCAAAAGGCCATCTGTCAAGGGATAGCTATTTTAAAAGACCCTATTTTAAACAAGGCTTAGGAAAAGGGACAGGTCCTTATTTGCTAATGCTTATTTACAGCAGGAAATTATTCCCAAATTGTTTTTTTGCCCTTCTCCCCCCCCCCCACACTTTCAGTATGGCATCAAAGTAGGTTATTTTTGGAACTGGCATATAAAAAAAAAAAAGCCCACATGAAGAATGCATGTTTTGCTGAAATATGGGCAACAGCAATTCTCCTCACTGTAAGTTAATTGGAAAGCCACCCTTAAGGTAGAAAATGCTGAAGACTAAATGAGGCTCTTAAATCAGGCGTGAAAATTTTATAACACGATGTAACAGTTTTGAAATATAGGAGGTCAGAGAAGTCTACGGTCAACAGAATTAAAGACAATAAAAAAGACTTTTTAAAGATTAGGAAGAACATTTTAAATCCTAGCAACAGTTTAAGTCGGTTACCTAAACAGAGTTGGTGAAATTGTCAATGATGCAGAAAGACAGAAGTGCTCAATAAACATTTGTTCTGTATTTGAGAAGGAGATAGATGATGTATTTATATCTTATCATGATAAGAAAAGACTCTTGATCCCTTCCCCACTGGTCACAATAGGAAGGATGTTAAACAGTAACTATGTTGAAAATACTCCACTCTGAAGAATGACGACAACTTGTACTGAAGAGCCACTGATGTTGATATTAAACAAGTTTTGGAATATTGGAAAGAACCTCCTCCCCCAAACCTGTGAGCTTGATATTGATTCCAAGGGAGAGTAATGGAAAAGGCATGTACAGAGACACAAATAAAGAATTAAGTTTATATCAATTGCTGTCAGACGTCATGATCATATGGGAAGAATAGGTTTTATGATAGCTGATACAATCTCCAAAACAACAACAAAAAGTGTAGTTCTTAATAGCACCTGTGTTGACTTACCGGACTTGGTTATCTCTGTGCTGCAGATTGCTATGCAATAGAGATACTGAACTAGCTTTACTTTACAGGAACACACATGAGAACCAATGACGCTGCTGTCACGGCCACTCTGACATCCATATACACTAACCTGAGTTCCAGAAGTAAAATAGTGCCTAAAATAGTGTTTAAAATTAGGTCTGGTAGCTCTACATTATGCTTAGCTCTGTGGTTATCTTCTCTACAGCATGATGTTCTGATTACAACATTAACATTACACAGAAATGAAGGTGATGCAGGCCAAAAAACTAACCAGACTGAATAGAAAAATATCTATAATTACATTTTTAAATGGATTTTTGGTGGGTTCCTGCAGGATTCCACCCTATGTTATTCAGTATCTTAGTAAGTTCATTTGGAAGAGAACACAAATATAAACAATATGTACAGTCAGGGGCCTGAAAAATAGTCTTTAACAAGATAAAGGCTTGATTTTTCCCTCCCTCTTAACAGAGAAAACATCAACTAAGAGAAACAGCATCTTTCACAGAAAGATGAAAAAAATTAAGAGGCACCTATTATTTCAAAGGGGAGGCTCACAAGAACACAGCGCTGGACTGAAATCCCACTAGGACTGAGAACTGCTCGAAAGAACTCTGTGGCCTGGGATGATGTTAGGGTTCCCAAAGTGCCCTTCCTTTACATCTATACTGCTCCTTAGAACAGTAAGGGAGCAAGTGCAAGCACTTTCCATCCATACTGCTTAACAGTGGGCACACAATGAGAAGAGCTCTGAATCATGCTAGCCAGTACTCTCCGAAACCATCCGCAGGTATGGTTAAGGAGCTAAAATGTGCCAGAGGCCACTCTTAACAGGAAGCATAAAGAAAAACCTGCATAAGATTTGGCTTCCTCTATATTATAGTCCTTCAGCATTACTCCTGAAGGCTTCGTAGCAATCAAACATCCCCACAGGCCTTCCATGCTGCACCCTTGGCATACAACCCATACACTTAACTTCATACTATGAAAAGACCACTCGGATGGGCTGCAACTCAGCATAGCATGTGTGAAATGCGAGGGCTGTGAAAAGGCTCACATCTAAAATGTTGTTAAGTCTCAGGGCCACTGGGTATCACAAGTACTCCAAGGGAAAACCCAGACCAAGCACTACACAGTTGATGCACATAATGTGCCACTTGGCCGTAGTGCCAGAGAACAGTGTCCAGCTCTTCTTAGCTGCATAGACATCTCTTTTGAAATCCAGAAGATCAAAGAGAAATTCTTTCAATAAAAAGAGGTCATCATTTTTGATTTGTCTTTGGACCTTTCCTAATCCACCTCCATGACACACAAGTAGGATGCTAACAGTTCTCCCCCAAAATTTCGTAAATCAGGTTATTCAATTTCTGCAAGGGGCATTCTTGCTAGAGGATCCAGCTGACAGAGGGCCAACTTTCCCTCCTGGGTAGGGAACTGCACATACAGAGTCAGGCCTGGACCATGCAAGTTTTGTGGTCAGTATTGCAGTTAGGCAAATGGCTGGGCTGGTACAATAGAATGAATCTAGTGGAACCTCAAACATAGGGAAAACATTTCATTACTTAAAATAGGAAAGATTTCAACCTCCCTTCCCAGTCCATTCCCCCTAGTAGCCATGGTGGTGTGGACAGCACAGATTCTGCTTTTAAGGTATATACGCATACACATGAAAGAAATTCTCCTGAACAACAGAGCTTTCTGGGGCTACACTTGTGCCCTGAATATACTGTCAGTCACAACAGCAAAGGACATACACAGAGAATGGGGGAGCTTCAATTTGGATCATGCTCCCTCAAAGTTCCTCAGAGCAAGACCCTCAGCACTAAAGATGGAAACTCAGATGCAGATTCCATACGGATCTTGGAGAATCGACACAGCTCTCCGAAGCAGTTATCCTACAGAGTTTAACTAGCGCAGTCTCTTCTCAGTTCTCTGGTTTCAACTCTCTGCATTTAGCAAGTAGCCATTTCCTTCCCACCAGGAGGCTGACCTGCTTCTCTCCCTGTGCTTCTAGAAAGGCTGAACAGAACTGGCTTCTCAGCAGCAGTAAGCAGAAAATATGCCTCTGTTTTTGGCATCACTGAATAATTCTCTGGGAGAGGCCACTGAAGTTTTGCTCAGTATAGAAAGTTCAGAGGACATGTTCATGTCTGTCAGGAATGAGCTTGCTACAATCCCAACCATCAGTTTGTTCCCTAAGAAATATTCCAGTGTTCACACTCACACTGCACCACCAAAAGATGACTGTGTGCACTCTGGCTTTGTCTGTGGGCCTTTCATAAGGGAAGGAAATGCTTATTTTCAGAAACAGAACTGCTCTCTTTTCGGTGCACTGTGTTTTAGCACTGGTACCAAGCTGGTGATACTTTTACAGATCCAATAGGGGTTACTCTGGAACCAGACTGAAGAATTTTTCAGTGTTACAGAATAAGCCCAAGTAATATCTTATCCAGAGTGCTTAATTATACAGTCAGTGCTGAGGAACTTTGGAGCAGTTCCTGCATGTGGTCTTCACTGGGACTAAATTCAACAGCAGTACTGACCTCTTAAGAAAAAGCTACTGATGATGAAAAAGCTACTTTCGATATCTCAGAATCCAAATTTCTATAATTTCTATGGCTGGTTTGGGATCATACTACACATCTTGACCAGGACAGGGAGTACCCCAGAGGCCAGCCTGGTACACTGACAGCTTTTTTCACTGAGTGGAGAGCCAAATAAATTTGCCAACATACTTAACTTGATTGTGATACAACACACAGAGCACACTGAATGCTTCTGTCTCAAAGACAGTCGTCCTCATTGTCACTTTTTTTGTTGTTTTGTAAGAGTTTATGTTGTGGGAAGAAATTATTTAATTGCCAGTTACTCTCCATTTTTTTAAACAGAAATCTGAACATTCATTTTTCATTTAATTCAAGCTGCTGAGAATGTTTACATGATTAACCCAAGCATATTAAGCTTTTTGAACTGTACAAGCTTATTGAGTGCCAGATAACAATAACTGTCCCTTATGTAGAACAAGGCTATAGAACACGTAATGCTGAAACAACATATCATTTTAGTTTGCCTACTTAAGCACATGTGGATTTGACTAATAGTAGTATTTGATTAATGTATTACTGTACATTTAAGAAAAAATGCTTTATGAAAAGAAAACTTAAGAATTCTTTGAATTCTAAGTTTTATTAGAACCTATCATATTTTAAACTGTAAAAGTAATTGAATACTTACACACTTTTAGGGGCTTAAGTAGGCATTTGTAAACAACCTTGTGGTTTGCTAGTTTGACAGTGAAGGCATGATAGCAAAGCCATTCTGCTGCCTCAGATGGAAATACACCAGTTGCACCTTTGTTACCTAGAGGAATCCCTACAGACAGAGCAAAAAGATGCTGTTATTGAAATGATGCGTATTCAGAAGTATGCATGTCCCCTCCCCACTTTTTGTAAAATCACTCCAAGTTTTTTTTTTTTTTTTTTTTTTTCAGGGAATGGAGTTGGGGGGGGGCACACTAAGTGTGATCCCTACTATCCACTTCACATTTTTTATTCCGGATCTTTATCTCAGAATAACATGATCTGACTAGACATTTAAGTTTTTTTCTTAAAAAAACAAAAACCAAAAAAAACCCAAACACACCCCCAAAAGATAAATAAATTATGTTATTTCATTGCCATTAATATACTATACCTGCATTTTTGGCTTTCAGGATAGAATAGCAACATGATGCAGTTTCAGAGATAATCCTCAGGAAGAAATAAGGATTGTTTCTAACTTGCTGGTTAAATGGAAGTTGGAGAACACATGCATGGAACCTGTTCGTAAAAAGAACTTATTTAATCATAAGTCATTTGCAATTTAAAGTGAAAGTACAATTTCATACCTTAGGCACGACACAAAATTTAAAAGCACCAAACAGCCTTTAGCTATACCAACACTGTTAGCATATGACACCTCTCCTAAATACAAACCCAACGAGTCTCAGATGCATAAGAACTTTCTTTTTAAATCTCTTCTGAAGATAATAATTGTTTTATGCTCTGGGAAAGTTACAGTCCCTCACTGATTCCATATCACAGACTACAAAGCCAGAGAATACACACATGAGAGCGAGCGCAATGGAAAGAAAGAAACAAACACTGTTCTTCAGGTGGGCAGACCTCCAAATCATCTAGTGTTCCACAGGACAGGATCCCCACTCTTTTGTCTAACTGGAGGCCAATTCTATGCAAATGATTTATATCGTATGCTCCCTTACACCTCTTTATTGACATATTTTTAAACTGTTGGCTATTTTGTTTGCTTCAGACTCTGGCATTACAACCCTGCTTATGCTGAACATAATAATTACAAAAAATGATTTTTATTGTAATTACTCTATGTATGTACTTACACAGCTTGCTAAATTAATAGAGCAAAAATTGAATTTGAAGTGATTACTTTAAAATATTAAAAGTATAAACATAATTACTGCACTGGATCATAAAACACTGACTGAATTAGTGGTTTGTCTGCTGTTAGCACAGTGAACAGTTTTGTATATGTATTCTGACATAATAAAGACCTTTGGAAGAGTAAGAAAAGTGTTATCATAAAAGCAAACAGAAATTATTTAAAATAATCACGCATATCGCAGTGAGGAGGGAGGGAGAATCAGAAGTCACCCACAGCACAAGGTTTAAAAGAGTTTTGAAGGCATCAGGTACTAGCCATGAGATACACAAATGGGGTGAATGCAGACCAAGCTGAATTTAAGAACAGAACTAAAATTCCACTTCCTAAAAAGTATATCACAGAATGTAAGTAGGCATCATCTTAAATCACCTACCAGCCTTGACAAGAGAAACCAAGAAAGACCAACACAGTAATTATGGCTGAAACACAACCGGTAAACCATATAGAAAGATGAAATTTTCCACAATTACTTACTGTGTTATAGACAGGAGAGGGGGAGGAAAAAACAACAGCAACAAAAAACCCCAAACCCTACACGCACATCTGAACAAGCTGACTGCCTTTATGAATTTTCTGCAACTCCGCAGTTTTTATGGAATCACACATTAGAAAGGATATACTAGACTCCATGGCCTCTATAAATCTTGAAAGTAAGCTTGAATGCCAACACAAAGGTTCAACATAGCCAGTAAATTGCAACATAAAACTATACCAGGCCTCCAGCAACAGCATTATCTGACTACAAAAGAGCAACACCTGATTTTTGTAAAGAGGGAAACACCTCAAACTTTTTGCTGTTAAAAAAAAGAAAAAAAAAAAGCCCTCTTAATGGATTCTGATTTGAGCCACAAATCAGAGAAAATAAGAAAGTGATCTTTTTATTTTCTGGAATTTGGAAATAATTGATAACAAGATTCCTGAATAGGAAATGTTAGGAATACAATATGACTGCATGCCTATTATCTCCTGTTGTCATCACTCAGACTGGATGGAACTAAAAAGGGCTTATTAGAGCACAACAATTGTCAGGTAACAACATCAAGCATCCACCAGAAGAAGTTTGAAAGAGTAATTTTAGATCTGTGAGACCTGGTCTTTATACTAATCTTTATTCATGGGGTTTTTCTATACTACTTGGTACTGCCAATCATACAAAGTTTTTGATGCACAGAGATTAAAGTATCTTCCCAACTTGCTTATCAGTTTTGATTCCTTTCCATTTATCCTTGTTCAAAATGTTCATTTCAAAAAAAAGCTCAGAAAAAAATCTAGACTTTACCAGCTATGAAGCAAGTAAGAAATTATCAGCAGTTAAGAAACTAACTTGGAAGAATGATACCTCACTTAAAGCAAAATAATCCAGGTCAAAGTTCTACATGATTTTAATAGATACAAAGTTCTAAATGTACATTGGTTAATAAGTGATTAGCTTTCTAGTCATTCTTCCGGAACAAAACATGCTGCTTTTCTTGAGGTCAGCTGTGAATACCTAAAGACATTAAAAGTCCATTAAGTGAAGTGTCACTTAAATACAAACAGCAATACAATGCTGTATCTTGAATTGTACAATATTATGTAAGAATAGTCTTGAAACAAGAGTAATGTGACTACAATTTACCACTGCACATATTTATGGCATACTGTTTGCTAATCCATAGCATGTGTCAAGAAACAGTATTGAAACATTCAGAGTTACTGCAAAAGACAGTGACCTACCTGTAAGCCTGAAGTAAAAATATCTTATAGATGTTAATTAAAACTGTTCTAAGGCTGTTGATCTAGAATAGAACAGAAATGAAGCTATAAAAATATTTTACTGTCACCAGCACCAACTGTGCTTTGTTCAAGTCCAAAAGCATAAGATGATCAAGAGAGAAATTTTATTTTATGCTATACTTCAAAGATTTCTATTATGCACATAAGTAACAATACTTTGAAAGCTCAGTCCTGGAAGGTGCTGATACCCCATATTTTAGTTGATGCCAGTATTTCCAAGATATGTTTGATCTTTCAAAATTAAACTTGCTTTGAGCTCTAATGTAAAAGTTTAATGCCCTTTATCACTAATTGTGATATTCCCAAACATCCTTTTCTATATTCCCACCTGTAAATCAAGAAACAAACAATGGCATTTCAGTTTGAGGACCGTGATCAGTTTGCATTTCATGTTTTTCCCAGCTGTTCTGCTTGAATTGAAGGAAAGACTTGATCTGATAGAAGTACCAGTATAACTAGAAAGAAAAGAAAAGTAGTTAAACTCCATAGGCTAATAGACTAAATTAAATTCTGTAAATTAATCCTGATTTAACTTCTGATGTTACAGAGATTACTTGCTAAATCTATGAGTCAATAGCTAAAAGATGACTATCACCAAAAACAAATTAGAAACCAACTGGACATTGTAGCATTGAAGCTATTAGTTACAGGAATGACTTCAGTACCTCAGGGCTGAATAATTCACCCTGTCAAAAACTTTAAACAAACTGTATGCATTTTTAAAACACGTGGTCTAGCCAGACCACTATTACTGACTCCAGCAATGACCAGCTTATACTCAGTGATCCATGCAACACAGGAGCTTAGACTGGAAGTCACCTCAGTTCACCTTGGCCCAACAAGCTTTGCATTGCAATTACTTAAGTCTAGCTTATCCAAAGCAAGGAGGCTCTTTTAACAAACACCCTTGGGGGTAAGTGTCTCCTAGACCAGTAGCAGCAATCTGCTCATACATGTAAATTGTTTGTTTTATAAACACAGCAAGTGAAAAGATCTCTTTAGCTGTTGATTTTAGTATAGAAAAATCATGTTATGAAAATGTTTTTCATAAATTGACCAAACTTTTATCTTTTAGAAAACTACTGAAGAACTTTGCCCCTTCAGTGAGAGAAAACCTCTTTCTAATTTCCTACTTAAGCATATTCATGGGCTGTTTATACTAAGCATGTTGAATATCATAGCAATATTCAGTTTAAACACTTCTTTGTTAATCTTTCAGAAATGTCTAAGGCCATGGCTAGGATTCCATGCAAGTGATCTATGGAACTTCTCAGCAGGGTATGTTGTCCTGTCCTGAGATCCATACCACTCCAATTAGACTGCTCTGTGTACTTAACATCTCTTTAAATTAGCAACACTAATTACTTCCCCCCTACATTTCAGATCTGAAACGTACCAGAGGGACCACCTCAGACTGACATGATTACTAGCTCCCCTAGTCTATACAAAATTAATCCCAATCTGCAGTTCATTTAATCATTGCTGCCTCTGTTAAGGTATATAAAGTATAACTACATTAATCATTCTGAGATTATGGTACCAGATTCAGTGATACAGTGCATAGCAGTGAAGGAAATTGGACTGAGGTGATCATACGAGTTTCTCAGAAACCAGGTAGTCACCATATGGTACATGACTTCTAGTCACTAGTGACTCATGTCACATTTCATGAGGTTAATGGCATGTGCGTTCCACTGGGATGGAATGAAGTTAATGGCAGGTTGGATAGCAGAAGAAAATGTTTAAATTACTGCATAAGAGGCAGAACTGTAAAATTTGTTTTGCAGTGAATTCAACTACACCATTCACAGAACAGTCTTGTACTCCTCACATAGTGCATCACATACTGTAAAGCTTATGCTGAAGTATACCACTCTATTTACCTGGAGTAATCGCAGTAAACCTCAAGTGTCTGTATATCTAATAATAAACCACACCACGGGATCAAACGACAATCTGGCAGCTGTTTAAATGTGGAACATCCTGGGATATCATCAACAGGAAAATTCACGACTGTCTTATTAGGGTTTATTAAAAAGCCATATTCAGGAATACCTGTTGCTAGAGTCCTAAAACAAATACAAACAGTTAGCCTAACCCCCCCCTCAAAACCAAACCTCCCCCTCCCACCCAAGACACATATGATCTTGCATAAATAAAGGACAGAAACCCAAGAATAAAGGAAACCATGGCCAGCCCTTTAGGTAAATGTACACAGCTAGAAATACCAAAAGCTGAAGATATTGGAGGTAATAAATAAATAAATAAATAAAAGCTTAAGGATATCATAAGTGAGAAGAAGAAAAACTTTTACACATTAAGGCAAAAGGAGAGGTTAAACCATGAAACATTTGAGACTCAAGTTGCATAAACCATGCTCACAGAAACCATTGAGGTCAAAACCAGAAGAAAGTTTTTGTTTTGAGGTAAAGCAGGGAGATTCCAGATAACAGGAACCTCATTTATCTGGTGAAAAGCCTTGAATTTTCTCCACAAGGTTTTCCCCAAGTATCTCTTTGTTGCTGGTATGCCTTTCAATCACCTACCACATGCTGAATCAGCAGTGTCATCTCTTGAACAAACAGCAGATTTTCTTATTTGGTGATTTATTTATGTGCAGGTTTCAGGCTTTTAAAGGGGGAGGGGAAGAGGGAGCCTTTTTTTGTTGTAATGGAGTAACAGTCATAATGTTGCTTCCTGAAAATAAATCTTGTGAGTCCCTCAATTCTGACACTACGTTAGAAAAACTGCTGCTATTCCATTCACAGCAGACAGTCTGTAGGACCTCTAAGCAGATCTGGATAACCTGCACAAAAGAGGCCACTTGTCCACAGAAAACCAACACAGTTAGTGCAAAGTTGATACAGAACATGAAGATGCTGATAACAACAAGTAGGAGAATATCTGCAACACAATTGCAAGTGACATTGTATTGAAAAGATGTTACAGAGATAAATATTTTGAGGTATCCCCAGTCTATTGATGTCCTCAGTGACTTAAGTCAAATGATTCATCAGTTTCAGAACCGTAGATCCAAATATCTTTAGAGATTGCCTCCTGTTCTGTTAAGAAGCTGAGGGCAAATAAGGTCTTCAAGAAACACTATCCTACTATTCAGTACAATTTATACTTCAAACTGTACTTAATTGACTCCCATGACCTTTCAGGGTCACAACAGAACTGCATCTTTCTGACTATGAAAAGCATGATGTAACTGACTGCATTGCAGATGCTAAGATTTTCTTCAAGACCTCTCTCATTGGATCCTTAAAACTGCTTTTGGTATCAGCACAACCCTTCTTCTTAGTTGCCAACTGTACATACGCTCATTTCCACAGTAACAAGGAACCTCTTGCGGTGCCTGCCCCCCCCCCCCAAAAAAAAAAGCAATTCTGAAGCACTCTGAAGAATTACTCTTTGAAAAGTTCTGTGAGTTACATGCTGCCATGCTATCAGTATCTTCAAATATTCACCCCAGAATACTATGGCTAAGAATTTTCTGATCATTACTGGATCAGAGAAAAATTGCATTATTTTGCCAGGAACAGAAGGCAGCAGCATGTCTGCCTGATAAAAACATTTTAAGAATGTAACCAAAACATTTTAAAATTTTGAGGGGAAAACGGTCATAAAAGACAACTGTCAGCTGCTCTGGCTTAGTCTGCATTACTAATTGCTGCCAGAAGCTCCATCAAGGTCAGCAGATAGATCTCTACTTTAAATCTCAGCAATCCCCCACCATCTGAGATACAACAGATGGTTGGTTGGTCGTCAAGAACACAGTTATTAGTATTCTTCTCAGTCACAGGCTTCTAGCGAGGACTCCAAAACCAGCTCTCCATTATTAATCCATAAACCAAACAAACCTATATGTATAGGTGTGAAGGAGATCAAACAGAACATCCTAAAAGGTGTTAATGCTTATTACTTTAAAGATTGTGCATTTAATAGCATACCTCAGAAAAGTTCTTGCCTGTGTTAAGTGTGGTGTAACCAGCAAAAAGTCATCAATTAGACGTATCAGGACTCTGGAATCAAGAAGAAACTGAAGTTAAATTGCTTGATATGTAATCCTTTCAAATCTTTATTATTCCCCCAAGAGTGACAACGTGCCCAATAACATAACTACTTGTTTTAATTTGCAAGAAGGTAGAGGCCAACATGACTTCAAACTTAGGTTTCATGAAGAAATTCCTAGGTTTGCTTCTTCCTTAAAAATAAATAAAATAATAATAATAAAAGGAACCAGAGGGGCTGGCTACATGAAGCAATATAGGAACTTACAGCACACAAGCTACTCCATAGTAGCTTTTTGGAAGCAGGATTTTACATTTGAGAATTTGTGGCATCTTTGTTCACAAGGCAAGCAAAGGTGGTATAACACCAGGTACACATGCAGATACCAGATACTTGATGTACTCTAACTCTGTATCTTGGATTACCATGAAGTAGCTTGTTTGTGAAGCTGTAACTTGAACATAAAACAATCAGACTAAAGTCCACCACTGTAAAGGCTGGAATTTCCTTCTTCCACAGAATGCATGCCCCAAGCTTGCCTATATTTGGCTGAAAAGTCCTGCCTAATAGATCATCCAGTCCAACCTCCCCTTCTAAACAGGACTATTACCTTCACTACAACCAAATCAGCTTCACTTTTGTCCAACCAAATCAATAGCCACTTAGGAGGTCAAATAGTTGAATTAAGAGGTCAAATGAAAATACCAAAATCATGGAATACACACCTAAGTGACATCCTAAAGTCTGCTCTAAACTCAAAAACAGCTGCTACACAAAAAATGTATTCTTCTGAATCATAGTTTTGCAATTTCAGTATGTATAAAAAAAACATTCCTTGAAAGAAATGGATGGCTATTTAGACCTGTATCATCACAGTCTCTGCAACTGAGCTGTAAAATGGAAGTTTTCTTGCGAATTCCAGGTAGGACACTAATATCTTTAACAGAACCTGTATCATGGAACAAATAGTCCAGACATCAACATGCTCCATAGGATATGCTCACTCTTTCCAGAAGTTGATTTATGCAGCAAGAAGACAAACTATGATCCATCAACCCTGGCAACACTGGGTAGGATAACTCACAGGGACTAATAAGAGCCCCAAGAGATGTGGAAAAGAGGGAAAGATCCCTCCAAAATAGCCTAACATTAAAGGATGCCTTTTCTAGCATCCTAAGATCTATGAGGATTATACTGTTTGTGTAGAAGGAGGGTATCTAAAATTGTGATTCTCATTATCCAGTGAGCCTCCGAAGATGAGACTCTGGACTGATGCACTTATCTAGAGTGCCCCTACACATAGTTTCTTTTATCTTTCTTAGGAGAGAATTCACAGTAATGAAGGGAGATGTATGAAAAGGGACAAGCTTCAGGAGGCTCACCGATGTCCAGCTCATGCCTAAAGATCCTAATCTGGGATTCAGTGGGGGACCAGTTCCTATGGAGGCAAAAGGGGACCAAAATTTTCTATGTCTAATGAAAAAGTAGAGCTTCCACCAGGCTAGCTTTCTGCAGAACTCCTAAGAAACAAGCACAGGCAGGGCCCAAAGATTTTGAAGCTGTACCAAGAACCGTGCAGGGTTTCTAACAAGAACCAGTGTGTCTTGTAAAGAAATACACAACAAATATGCAACCTTGATAACAGTATTAAGATTTGCAGATGGCGGAGTGGAAGGCCCTCAGGCAGGAGACTGGAGTTTTAGGAAGCCTGTAATGAACATCCTGTCTTGGCTGAGGACAAAGGACCACAGTGTTGTGGGAATGAACACGGGAGAACCATAAACCTGTTAGGTGTTCAAGAAGATACTGTCAGACATGTTACAGCATCACTAAATATTATGCTCTTGGCAAGAGCCTGGCAAATCTTCCATGCTTGTGAACTTTCTAAGGAAACAGAACAGTGCAATTAAAACCTGGAGGCATATATTATTGAAGCCTCTCACCCACATATCTAGGAAAGCTCTCTCTCAGCACTTTTCATCCCAATCTTATGACAGCTAAGGAAATTCCCCCCATATTGATGATTACAGCGACACTGAAGCTTCAGAGGTCTTAATGTGTACCACACTCCTAATGGAGAGTTGTAAATCCTTAAAATGGAAAATTAAGGTTAGGAAAAAAAAACCCAACAAAATTATGACTTTGAAACTAATTTGAGATTCCCACATTATTTGCATTCTGCCATAAAACAAGGATGATGAAGACAGCCAAGACAATCTAGCTCTGTTTGTATATAATAAAATGAAACCTTGTTTAAGTGTTGTACAACTTGTACAACAATTAGACACACATTTTTATTTTCACAGGAAGTGAAGAATGTGAAAATATTCTGTAGAACTTTGGCCTTGGTGTATTGCAAGACTGAAACCCAAAATACAGGATTGAGCAGTCAACTATTTAAATGCCAAAGAAATGCTGTATACTGTCCATTAAAAAGCATGCTTTGACTGTTACATTCTACTTCTCCTTGCAAATTTAAGTTTTTGCCCCAAATCAGCAATCCTTTATTACCTTCAGTTGCAGCTAACATTAAGGGAGGACTCTGAATAAAGTATTTTGAGAAACCTGGAAAAAGATGAACCTTCCACATCATGAAAAGAATGTTCATAGATTGCACTCCACAGTGTTTGTTATGTTGCTGTTTCTAAACAAGTCTAGCAGCAATCTGAAAAACAGTATGCAAAATATAACAGAGCACAGGAAAAATAAAACATCCAAATCACCCTACCCTTCCTGCTGTATGCCACAGAGCAATTTGTTTTCCATGTCTCCATAGCATAAGCTGCAAAGTAAGGTTGACAAAATGGAGCCTTGTGGAATTCCACAGCACTGTAAGTAGTACCTAGTAAAGAATAAAACAAACAAAAAACCGGCAACAAAAAAATTCCAATAGCCATTAAATATTTACTTAATTTTTTTCAAGCATAACATACATGTTTCATTAAGAAATATGCTTAGAAACTTGCTAATTAACCTTTACTTAAATACGTTTTTGCTTTCCTCGAAGAATCTAGATACATTTCCAAAAGTTTTAAGTTCATCAATGAAATAAAACCCTACATTTTCCTATTAGCAAACTCCAGTAGACAACTATCATTAGATGAAAGAATTTTATAACTGATTTCAAGCACAATTCCTTTCCTCCTTCACAGAGGAGTTACAAAGCTCAGATGATATGTGGCTCCGTAATTCCTTGTGTCCAACCTTCCACAGT
>NW_020450714.1:186660-192331 GCF_003343035.1 Apteryx rowi
CAAAGGAAAAAAAAAAAAAACAACAAAAAACTAACTACAGTGCTGTTTATTATCTAAAATGCTCTAAGAAAGTGCTCAGTAAAAATATCCATAGGGGGAAGCTCATATTGTACATCTACATCAGGGATTTAATTCAGGCAGGTTTTGAAGTGGAATAGTTTTAACTTTTCTCAGAAACTGCAGACTTTCACATTAAATTCAAATATAAATATTCACCACTATCATACCCTGCTTATTTTTCTGAAAAAGTTCTTTCAGTTCCACAAGTGGGAGTAAAGCTGTTTAACTATATGAAATTTAAGTGGGCTGTTTGAAGTATTTATTCTTCATTTCCACTAGTATAGCATTATCCGGCCAATGGAAACATTTGCTTCTTTATTTTTTTCACAAATAAATACTACTCTTCACTTCGAGAAATCCCTGACAGCTTAGTCTAATACAGTATGTGATCTGATTTTATATACCTCAGCTATTTTTTGTATGCTTTACTGTGAGTCACATTTATTTCCTCATCTAACTGCTCAGGCATGAAAAATCTTACTTCCAATTAGGAAAAGTCACTAGCATACTGTGAAATGCTGAACTGTCGGCACTTGCTCTTTATTACTAGTATTTACACTCAACCCCCCCAAGAAGTTCACTGAAGTCACCAATCATCACATTGCAAAAGTGTAAATCTTGATTTGTTTCCCATAGCTGCATAGAATTAATACAGACACAGCCAGAGTGACATTCCTCAGTATCTCTTTCATCTTGTCAGTTGTATAAAGCCACTGAGTCCACACATACTAATAGATCACACCTAGGCATGCTACTGAAGACAAGGTTCCCAGTTATCTCATGGATTTTTCTATGCCAGTAGCAACAGAATGAGAACGCTTCACAAAATGCAAGTGAATTATTTTCACAATACTCCTTCAAAGAGGAGATATTGTATTACAAAGTCCATTTTACTATTACTGGCTTAGGGAAATTAAAAACCAAAATTAAAATTAAATTAAAAAATTTTATAATAAAATTTATATATATATATATATATATATATATATATATATATAAAATAAAAGCCAAAGTTACAGAAAACCGTGGACACCAGGACCACAGACTAAATTCTAGAATTGGTCTTATCAATGTTTTGAGTCATCTGCAAATTCTTCTAGCTGTAATATTACTTCTTCCAGACTTTTGATAAAGGTATCAAACGGTTATTAAAAGATTCCTTCTGGGTCCCCCAGCTCAAAAAAACAACAACACAACAACAACAACAACAACACCCCAGCATTTTTTCCCTCAAATCAAGTTGGGGTTGACTATATATGATGATTTTTGAAAACCATAATTTAACAGTGTATTTATTTACTAAATTGATTTTCAGTAGGTTTTTTTTTCCTTATGGCCAAGCAGAAAAGAAGGGTTAGTTTTGTACTACACGGAAGTGATAAATAAGGCTCTTGCATAACTGCCCGATTGTTACCTTACTTGTCGTCACCACAGTGGACCTCCATGTTTTTAAGTATCTTTCTTTTGAACTACATTCTCAGTTTTAAATATAATTAATATCATCCAGGTGGGAAATAGAAATTTTATTCACATCATAAATTTGATTCCAAATGCTTCATGCTTTTATAAAACTTAAACTAAATGAAATGATAAACAGATTTCAAGTTATCATGAAGTAAAATCTTTGAAAGACAGCTAACAAAAGTTTCCTGAGACAAAGTATTCTGCTTAAATGCAGCAAAAAAAACCCGTTCTATATATAGAAACTAATATCTTTTTTACCTGCGCCCAATCTCCAGGATGTTGTTATGTAACATTTGCAGAAAAAAAGTAAACAGGCTGGAACTTGTCTCATTAAAAGATAAGCTCTAAAAACAGGACAAAACAAAACAAGGTTTGTACTTTTAAAATGTACTGAAACCAAAAATTTACTATAAACTGAAAGAGACATAGAAACCTTTCTGGAAAGTAATGAAGTGTAATAGTTCAAATCTCTAGGGGAAGAAACAAAACAAGGACTTAAAACCAAAACCCAAATATACACACTAAAGTTTCTCACACCCAACAAATACAAAAGAATGATGGAGAGGTTGGAGAGACCAGACTATGACATATATAAATTATAAAGGAGAGACAGATTAATACAATATATGATACCTCCTCCTTTTGGTCACTTCTACCCTATAGGACAATTCTTGCATCTGTCATGTTCTTTATGATTCCCAAGTATAGAGATACTCACCTGCCAGTTCTGCTGCAAAACACATTCCACATCCTTACCCCACATTACCAATGATTGTCTGTGTGACAGCCTGCTCAATATTTATGAACAAGGCTCTTGTGTTAAAAATGAATGATAAAATTTCATTTACAGTAGTTTAAATCCCTTACCAATGACCTCACACCCAGCACTGAAACAAAATCACTTCCTATACACATGGATTATACATCAGAAAAATGCACCTAGTTTTTGATAAAGCCACATGAGATCATGGTTAAAAATGTGCACTGAAGTGCTAATGTGATGTGCCTGTAGCATAAAAAAAAATAATAATAATAATATGTCAGTATGGGCATTTAAGTGACACTCAAACTCATTCCTAAAAATTAAAGTTAAAAATACTGTGAAACAGAATGCTGCTGTTCATATAATACCTAGCCTAATCATCTAAATCAGATGTCCACTAGAAAAGAAAAACAAACAAAACCTGCATACACATTATCAGCTGGTTTTAACTTTCATCCACATACTCATTAGGCTCTTTGCACTTCGCAGAATCCTGGAATTGTGCACCATCCCTCCTTTATATTCTATCCCTTTGTCCATAGATGTACAAGATCATTTTCTTGTATGTTAGAAGTACAAGTTATCCTGCTTCAAAATCTTTCACTTGCAAGTGAAGGAAGGGAAAAAAAAATTGAAAGAGGAAGTACACCGTGAGAAAATACCTGAGAGTTTCTGGTCATCTGCGGCTCAGGAAGCTTATAGGTTGGTATGCATGGATCACCATGATGCCAATCAGTAAGACGTATTAAGAAACTGACTGGATATATCATCTACTTCCATACCTTTCTCTGTCATGCTCCTTGTACAGAGGGAAGTCTTGAGAACAAACATTATTTGGAATTAATATAGTTCTCTGAAGCATAAGAATTTGAACAACAAAAGGATGTTGCTTCTTGTAAGAAATAAAGTGCTGTTTGGGGATTTTTTTTTTTTTTTTTAAATCAGTTTTAGTCATACTTTAATTTAGACACAACATAAGAGTTAATGATGTTTTGCACTGCATTTTAACTCTTCTTTAGAGGAGTTCATTCTTATCAACCCTAGCAGGTAATCATTCAAAAAAGCTGATTTTTAAAAGCAGTTTTTCTATTCAGTGCAGTTTTCTATTCAAGATGCCTTATCTATTTCCTTAGTTACTTAGCTTAGAATGTATTTTTCACATTCTTACTTCTTTACATTTTGGAGATAACAAGCATTGAAGCCGTTCCTTACTATGTGGTTAACTTCTCACCTGAGAACTGCTGCAACAGATAAAACTCATTAGTAAATATTCAAAAAGAAACACTGGTTCAAATGAAAGTCAGACACCAGTGAGAAAATCTGGAAAAAATCTAGAAGGACATTTTGTCAGAAGTCTTGTCTGGGGCACTCCTTGCATTGAACATTAAAAGCCTGCTACAAACACCAAAGAAGAGATGATAAAAATCTTATTACAGAAAGTGTTGGGTAACTAAGACAGAAGTGTCATCACCTTATAATATGTGCATTCATTAAAAAACAAAAACAAACAAAAAAACCCCAATCCTTCTCTACTTCCTGTGTAGCTTTCTTTTTCAATTGAAAAGAAGTCTCCTAATATTTACCTGTTCAACTACTATTGCATTTTGCAACGAGTCACTCTCCTGAAGTTGGGACACAAACTGTTTCATGTCTGGCATAAAGTCCTTGAAAGTAGAAACCTGTATAGTAAGTGTAAAGAAATAAATGACAAAAGCAATAGAAAATTCAGTACCAGACTCTTTTATTCAGTGAGGGTCAAAGGGTCAGGTTTTCTTTTATTTTAATCCAAAAACTTTGCTATATTTAAAATGAAAATTCTCCCTCACGTATTTTTATGTCCACAGTACGACTAATTTTTATTCTTACTAACACTGCAAAGGAAAAAGAAGCTTTGTCCCCTCCAGAAAACAGCCAAAGTCTTAAAGTAATTACCGAAATCAAATTGAGACGATAAAAAAGCAAAAAGCTATAAACAAATATATTCCCTGGACAGAAAAATATCACCAGCAAGTAGAAGAAATCAGCAATCATACATGTCTCTTATAGAGCTTCCTGGCTTTTCCACTTGCAGTAATCTTAACCACTGCATAGCGTCGTATGCAGTAGACTGTTCTTTTCTCAGGTTTTAAGATCTGTGAAATCACTTCCACAAGTTTATTGTGAGGAATGGTATCATAAGCCCTGGACACATCGGCCTGAAATAGAAGAAACAACCATTATGTATTCATCAGTATTATTGTAAATACTCTTGTAGTATGAAAACAAAGCTGAAGGATAAATTACTTCATCATCTAATCCAATTTGCTAACAAAATAGAAAGACTCATTGCTTATCTGCACAAAAACTATTTCCTCACTCAATGAGCAGTTTTCGCTTGCAAGCAGAGATCTTCAAACTATCAGTTTTAGCATAATTTTTATTATTAATGAGGGTACAGTGATCCCTACTGTCATCTGTACTATATAGCACCTATTTTCATGATTAAATACTAATGAATACTAGTGAACATGGAAAGTGGTATACTGAAAGCTGCACAAGCAACCTTTAATCTAACATTTAAATTTCAATCATTTAAAAGTATATTGCTATTGTTTTTGTATGTTTGACTGTTTTTAAAGAAACTTTCCTCTCTATAGGATCATGAAGATGAAATCTGAGTTTTTCCAAAGCTGAAAAAAAAAAAAAAAGTTTTACTTTTCCTAATTCTCACATTACAATCTTAACTTTGCTTTTACTCTTCCTGATTGTAATTCAAAACCATCTGAAGAACCAATAGCTTTACAAGAACTATGTCAGTGACAGGATTCTTTGGCTTGAAAGATAATGAAGCAATCACTGAAAGCAACTTCAGGACAGGATGTCAGCTGATATACAAAGCATAGAAGGGGAGCCCCACAACACAAACCTATGAACTGAGCTGAAACACTAGAGGTTGCCTGCTAGACATAACTGAAAAATAAGTCTCAAGAAGAAACTCCTTTAACTGTGGGTTGTAACAAGCACTCAAGTTTTTCAAGTGGGAGAAGAAACTTGTTGGACAGACAAAGATACATTAGAGCTCAGGTGTTCTATTTTCAACAGAAAAGAATGGTATGGAGATAGAAGCCACCTATTTATCAAAAGTTGCTGTATTTATCCAAATTCACATCAGGTGTTTCATGTTTTTTCTTCAGGAAAATTGTCCCCCCCCACCTCAATTTACATTTTTATCCCATCTTTATACCAAAGTAAATGTAATTGCAAAAATCCAGTGCATGATCAGAAACAATAGCTACCGCATGAGAGAACAAAGGAGAGAAATATAATGAAGTAAGGGAAGTACAATTGCAGAAATAATAGAATTCTGACTTTTTTTTTTTAATTTGGTATGCACAAAAGCTGATT
>NW_020450714.1:192390-202876 GCF_003343035.1 Apteryx rowi
AAAAAACTTGAAAAAAAAAAAAAAAAAAGCACTTAGCTCACAGCTATGAAAATATCCTCAAACTAATTCTTCAAATGAACTTGTGAACATAGGGAAGAAAACACAAACAAACAAAAAAACAAACAAAAAAACCCACACGCAAGCAAGCATACCTTGACATAATAGAAATGAGGAATTTCACCACCTGATTCAAGAACCTTTGTAACAAACTTCTTCCATATCTTGAAGATATCATCTTTCCCAAACACTGATGAGCCCAGGAAACTGGTGTTTATAGTCCGTTCGTAATTTAACACACTAAATAGATTTTTTAGTTGAGTATTGTAGTGATGAACCTAAAGAGACCGAAGAGAACCACCCAAAGTATGCTGAAAAATATTAAATTCTGCACAATACAGAGATTTTACGTTTGGATGAAATCTGAGATGCACTTTGTATATTTACTATATTTTTTGGTCATCTACAGCTTTCAGAAAGCCTGAGTATAGCTCCAATAACTACATGGAAGTGACAAAAAGCCTCAGAGATTTTTTAGTATATTTAAATCCCAGAGAAAATGTTTGTTCTGTGTTTAACTCGTTGAAATCAAGGAGTGATAGTTAAGGACATTAATAGATGGACTTCAGCAAATAAAACCATCACCAATTACAAGGTAACTTTTCTTAGGCTAAAACCACGTGTTGTCAGCTGAGCCTCTGGATCACATGCAGGTACTTTTGCAAACATTTAACTCTCAGCTATGGGGATAGTAAAGTACAGCAGAAGTGAAGTCTTGCAGCTTGATTAGCTAGATGTTGCTCTGTCAATACCTTAAGGAAAAAACTGCCAGATGGGGCTATAAAAGAAAGATGAAAAGGCAAACTTGAGATATGCGTCAACCAGTTTAGAATTTTGAAGAAATCCTCCAAAACGTATACATGGAACATAAGAGATTTCTTACTCTCAACGGCAGTATTGTGATCATGATATGGATGAACTGAAATTGCTAACTTTGGAAGCATTCTAGTTCATCTGAGGACATTTATTTTTGCACTTAAAAATCAACTACAGCTTTCAATGAAAAGCTGGCAAAACTCAAGCACATCAAAAATTTTAGAGTACCACTGCCTGTAAAACAACATGATCCAACTTCACTATTTTACACAAGGTAAGAAGTTTTGTTAATCGATTGGTTGATATTGCAAAGCATTTTTGACCAGTTTATATAACAAAGATTTATGAAAATTAAGACACTTTCCTGACCACTACTCCTGTGATGTCCTTGCTGGTATAGGCCCAGTTCTTAAGAAACACAATCCAAAAGGAAAATGTAGCTCACGAACATGAAAAGAAGCAGGAAAATCAAAATAATGGTCAGCAGAAAAGTTCCTTCTTTCCTTCTTAAATATCCCAGGATGGTTCCTTTAATATCAAATTATTTCTTTTCACAAAAGCTGATAGCCATAAGGATGTTAGCAGGCGGAATCAATAAAAGCATAGCAATTGAGGCTTCAGAGCTCAAAGATTGGTTTGAACTAAGCCAAAAAAGAGAGACCTGGATGTGCAGTATTCACAATAGCTCCTTGTTTGAATGGTGAAAGGAATTCCCTCCAGCCTCTTACTAGTTCCTCAGAACAGGTCTAATCCACAGGGCTAAGAACATTTTTGCAAAATTTAAGGATCTGCTGGAATCTTTGTAGAATGTAGTAAAAATCTATAAATGCACAAACAAATCAGATTTTTAAGAACCACCTCCCTCACAGTGCTTTGGACTTTGCACTAGAAAAAAAAAAGGGAGGGGGGGAAAGAAATAATACTGGTCCAAATGAAAAGATAAGAAGGATGCCAAACAAATATACAGATCTTTAAAATACAACAAAATCTATGCTGATTTGAAGATAAACTCACAGAACTGGATTCATTCCACCACTTTTTTTGGAGCAAAGCTTGACTTGCCCATGAATCATAAATCAGTTAGCTGGATTCTGGGGAGATTTATCTTTGGCTGTTCATCTGGATACATTCCACTGTAGAGCTACAGAAGCCAGCCACGACTACTCCCAAAATTCCAGATTGACTTCCAAATTCCAAAACCTGAAATGTTGTCAGACATACAGAACAGGAAGATAGCTTTCCTCCTATGATTTAAATGCTAGGAGGAAACTGGAGAGCAGAGACAAGCTAGATATGGCTCAGGATGAAAAACTGGAACAGGCTGGATGATAAAAGGCAATGGCAGAAACAAGCTGAGTAGCGACACTTCCATAATGAATAAAGTGATTGTTTTGCACAACACACTTTTCTCTGTCTCAGTCTACTGTCTGAGAAGAGATGTAACACTACTACCTTGTCTTTCATGGAATTTATGAAAATCATTAGCTATGTTTTGTGATGCTCTCCTAGTTTAGACAGATGAGGTCTTTTCATAATAACTATAATAAAAGACTTCACTGTGCTCAGTTGCTTGTCAGCACTCTCCAACAGGAGCCCATTGCTCCCACCTTTAAGCAGGCACAGATATTCCCTCTCAGCTCCTGTGCAGCAGGTTAGCAGAAACCACTAACACTGCTGACTTCGAACCTTCATCTTCTTCAGTGCATTCATGCTTTATGCCAGATCTATTACAGGAGCAAAAACACCTTTAAAGCACTGCAGCTATTTCCAAAATGACTGTGTGCATACTTTCAAATCCAACAGTATGATTGCCATAGAAAGACTGAAGAAAGTAACACTTCAGAGCAGCTTTTGGATGATGTCCGGTAAATAGGGTCTGAGATCACACTGAACTATGAGTACTAAGAAGCCATTGAACCAATGTTCACCCATTTGGGGAACACTTCATCTTGTCTATTGAACGGGATGCAGTCTTAAGGAAAAGAAATTAATTTAGTCATGGGAAATACTGGAATTTGGTTCCCACTATGTCTTGTGGTTAACTGGTCTTTTAAATCGATTATTCTGTGAACTGTGTGGTTCTGTCTGTTCCCATGCTGCAGTAATTACCAGCTTCCTTCCAACCTCTCTACTCTATTTCACCTAGCTTCCTTGTCCTTTCTAGACCTTCTCCTGTAACACACCCAACTCACTGTTGCTTGACCTGCTAACAGGGATGGACACCCTGSGTTGACCTGGCATAATAGCCAACTAGCCGATCAAGTACTCTTGTAAATCCCAATGGGCTAGAGTCATCTGTCCCTCACCCTCTGGTGAGCCAAACATATACAGCACATTAGTACTGAATACTGAGTACTTAATGCCTTTGAGATTTCCAAACTTCTATCCCCATGGATGGCCAGAGTCAAACACACTCCGACAATGTTAGTAAGGCAAGGAAAGGGGATGAAAAGGGGAGCGGAAGAAAACATGACTGTGTCATCATGTGAAACTCATTTCTTAAGACAGGCTTGCAAACAAAACTGCAATTCTGTAATTGGAGGCTAACGATAATTAAGCATGGAGAAGGAAGAAACTAAGCTAAGTTACAATGGTCCATTCATTCTGATTTGAAGATTCCAGTTCATCACTTTAACCAGTACTACATAACATATAAAAAAAGAAACCCACTCATCCTCATATTAGCTGCCCAGATCAAATCCATAAAACAACAAAGAAAATAAAAACCTTCTTTTCTCTGCTTTCCTTGCTGAATGCTCTTGCTTCAACAACACCGCTCACTTTTACTATGGGTCTTAACCCATTTGGTTTGGGAATGAACCGGAGCTTTGATGCCATAGGAACATTTTTTTTTTGATGGATAGCTTCAATCTCCTCTGAAGATAAAGCACGTAGATGTACTTTGGCGAAATGGTTTCTAAAATATAAATACATAGAGAGGAAACAATAGAAAATGAAGCAGGTTACAAATATTTCATTTCTTTATGATAACTGGAGCCAAATAGTTTACTAAGATAATTACAAATGCTACTGCAGAAATTGACATCATATCAATGTTCAATCCAAGGTACCAAATGGAAATCTGTGAATTTCAGAAAAACTCCACAGTATCTTAATGAAAATGTAATGAAATAATGAAGTAGCATATATTTCTGCTTGATGCTGTGCAAATTAAGATAAAGTATTTCACAATTTTCAAATGTACTTAGCTAATCTGTAGTTACATTTTCATTTGTGTTAATGTAGATATTTTTAATTCAAAACAATGGGAACTTAGATATTTTTCATGGTTTCAGAGGCTTACAAGATACGTACTTAGTTGGATAGGACTTTCTGAAAACTACATTAGGAAAGATTCAGGGAAGGATTTATACACTAATGGGTAGTTCCCCCTCCATCCAAACATTCAGGGGCTCTGCTACCTATTAGAAATCATAGTGAACTGAGAAACTAGGGTATGTATATGAGGTGAGGAGGGCATTTAGGTATCCAGTAACAGGATTGAAAAGATCCAGCCTGATGAGCAGCAGTCAGCTAAAGTAAACAATAGAAAACAATGAAAAGGGATGGCTTCTAAGGCACAGATTCCAAGTTCCCTATGTCTATTTTACCAGGAGCTATGTTTCCACCTCACAGACACCCCCTCAGGGATTACTGTTCAGTTTGACCTAGTCCAGATTAATTCAATGAAGTGGGGGAAGGAGGTGGTGCAAAAAGGCTTTGCTTTTACTTAATACCTTATTGTTAGAGCACCCTATCTGCAACACGGCAGACCTGGACCCATCTTCTGAACTGCTGGTATTGTTTAGAAGGACAAAAGCTATTGTTCCAGAAAGCCCTACAGCCTAGTGGTTGGGATACTCCCCTGAGAAATGAGATGATTCAAATTGCCTTAGAAAAAGGGATCTGAACGCAAATTTTCATTCAGATTTTTCAGATCCCCCCCACACCAATGGCTTGGTTTAGCAAAAGGAGGCCCCACTATCACAGAAGGAAAAGGATGGATGGTACAAACCTGATAAGCATGTTCTAGGAGACATCTAAGAGGTCAAGCTTACAGACAAAATAGGCACATAAATACTTATCTTAGGTCATACAACTCACGTTTGAACTAATGATTCAGCATCTTGGGACTGTCAAGGCCTGAGTGACACAGGGCATGCCAACTGGAAGGCATCTAGGCATCCAGGCTCTCCAAGTTGAGCTACTACTGAGCAAATATTTTCAGGATTTACATTTAAACTTAGGCACTATATTCCCATGACAGACGTAGCCCAAAGTACAGCAGAAGGGACAGAAGATGACTTTTTCATAGCTAGAGATCACTTATTTGACTTGGTTTCTTTCTGGTACCTAGAAAAATTCTGCATGCACTACAGTATTAGCTGGATCCCTAAAATTAAACAAATCACTCCAGTTCAATAGAAACAACTAAATGATCAAATGTCCATCCCTTTGGAATTTGTATTTAAGACATGAGAGAAAGGGGCGGGGGGGGGGGCCTCTGACTTCCTCTAAAAGTGAATAGAGAGGCTGACTATCAGCAGACCTTCATCATTACTTCCTCAGGCCTGTTGTGGAATCTGATGTCATTTTGCCTGCAGCAACAATCATTGCATATTTCATGTCATTTACAGCAGGGCTGATGACTTTGAACATTCACTGATCTAGTAGTTGTTGAACCATCCTACTTTCATTTGTACACTCACAGCCCTGTTGCATACTCGAATGTGGAGGATTTAAGTGCATAGTTGGGCTGTCTTTGAATCTCCTACATTGTAGGGTGACAAAATATCATCAATAATGTAGGAGACTCATAACTCCTGCAGTATTTTCAATCCTAGGCAGCCACTGTGTGTAACAAGAGTAGGGAGGGTTTGGTCCTTGTAAAACAAACAAACAAACAAGCAAGCAAACAAAAAAAACACACACAGGTGCTGTTACCATGAAGTTGGGTACATTGCTTTTAAAAAATAATTTTGCATTCTATGGGCCAGGTCACTTGAAGCAACTGTATCACGAAATACTGAATTTTTCTTAATAGAGAATAAGTACTGTTTTTAACTTGGGGTATAAAGTTTGATACATCTTCAAAAATTAGTAGTCAGAAAGTTTTTTCTGTGTGCAAAATGACTAGTGCACTCTCACAAATACAGCATGACAAATTACAGATTTGAGTCCCCTCTCTGAATTGTGGTCCATGAGTGGGATTTTGCACAGGAAGATCTGCTCATATGGCTGGCCCGTTAGGATAGACAGTTACTCCTAAGGACAATGTAGTGCAAAGACATAAATAAAGTCCAGATCCATCCAGTCCAGTTCTTTCATCCATTCTCCCACCCCCAAAGGCAGATGCAAAAGAACTGGAAAGGCATCAGTGGCTATGCTTGGCTGTAAATGCCTTCCTGTGAGCCAGCTCAAAGCAATCACTATGAACACCTCCAGCTGAGGAGGGAGGGAGGAGAACCACGGCAGTCACAGAACAGCCATTAGGGCAACACCTGAGACTTCTTCCTACACGGAAATTGGAAACAGCTCAACTGCCTGGGCACTGATTCACCAATGCCTGAAAATGAAGAGGGGATGGTGCCTGGGGAGTCTAGATGTGGCCAAGGCAGCACAGGCAGCCCTAAATAGCTGTTTCCCATCACCTCTAGCCCCACTTTCTCTCCTACCATGTGGAACAGGCAGCTTGCCACCTGCATGAATGTAGTGAGCAGAATTAGTAGGAGACCTCATGTTACACAGCACACAGTAAAAAGCAAAGTGCTGAAAACCCTAACCTCATGAATGAAGTTTAAGAGCACCTACTGGGGTCGGACTAAAAGTCCATATAGCCACATATCCTATAGCCAACAGCTAACACCCTGTCCTTTTAGCATGCCTGGGGAAAGCACTCAGCAGTACTTCTTTGGGATGCTCCCCCAGTTTCCAGTCATCTGCAGTTCAGGGACTTCCTGAGCCAAAGGTGAGAAGGTGCTTCCTGTATGGTGGGAAAGTAAGTGAGGAGGAAACAGGAAGACATGGGATCAGCCCAGATTAGGGCCTTTTAAGTGCAGACCACTCTGTCCTTAAATGTTTTTTGGGGGACAAACTGGGAATAGGGGAGAAAAGGGCTGAGAACAAAAAAATACTTATTTTCTTTTAAGCATACACCCCATTAAAGGCAGTATTATCTCTAATATGTAAAATTTAGTATTTGATGATACTTCAGGCAAAATAAAGAAGAGTATGTTAGCTCTTGAAGTACAGTAACATTGCATAAAATGCTAATTACAACACTAAGGCTGTTAGTTTAAACACAAGACAGACAATATGCCACCACTATTTTTACTGCGTATTCTGGACTAAGGCCCCATTAATAAACACATAGGCACAACAGCTGCTTTGAAGAAGTTACCAATGTTAAGCTCAGGGCAGTGAAAAAAAACAACTCACACATACAACATTGTAGACCAACAGACCACTGTAAATGCAAGAATTTCACTATATAAAAAATGGCAATTAAAACAAAACAAATATGATCTTTTTTTTACAGTTATAAGAGTTTCCTGGACACCAACAGTTTATACTGATAACCCAAAAGGGATGAACTAAGGAGACGTTGGTGCAATATTGTTCATTAAAACTCCCTTCAGATTTTTCTTATTTTCTCACTTAATCACTTATAATTTTATCCTAAATAATGTCCCAACTTAAATTCATACAAGCATTTTTAAGAACGAACAAGCAGCATGGAGTTTCACAGCTGCATTAAAAAAAAAGTGCTGCAGCTTTTAAATCCCTTAATCTTACTAAGGAAAAAAAAACCCACAAACACAAAAAACCCACACAACAAAATAACTAAAAGCTATACAGACCTACTCTCTGAACTCAAAGTTCAAACTTTTGAAGTTAGAACTGCTAAAGAGAGCTGAGTAATTTTTAAAATTAGCTTTCCCAAGGTTACGTTGGGATTTTTCCACCATGTTTCATTCATTATTAAAAGGTGCAAGTTTGACTCACCAAAACAAAATCCTCCTCATAATGAATATTATCTCAAAAGTTGATTATTATCAAAGAAATCAACATTTGAATCAGTTTTCTCACACAAAACATTTCTGAATTTACAAGTCTAGCATAGTACAGTCACATTTACTTTTGGAAAATTAAGTAAATGAAAAAAGAGGATGAATGGGCAACAAATGAAAGCAGAATTATAAGTTTACACTGCAAGACATGAGATTTCCATATTTTCATTAATGTTTGATTAGCTTTCTATTGTTACCTAATTCCAATGTTCTGTAACTTGCCCCAAATAAGCTTTCGGTAGTAGAAAAGCATGTTTTTCTGGAACATGGTCTCGGTGATATAGAAAAATGATCTGAGCAACTCAACAACATAGGTATCCATCAGCCAGTATAGGAATTTAGCCAAAAGGTCTTCACGGAAACAATGTTCATAGGCAGGAACAAAGTGATCACCTTCAATAAACAATTCAAATGTAGTTATAGTAAGTATCAACTATTTGTGTTAGGAAAAAAAAAAAAAAACAGAACAAACAAGAAAGCACACATATACTCTTCTCTTAGCTTGATGTTAATAGAAAGAAAGAAAATACAAACAATTGCACAGATGCAACTCCAAATTTTCACTGGCATTAATTAATTTTACCAAAGCTTAAAGTACATAGATGGAAACAAAGTTGTAGTGACAAACTGGTACACAGGATAACAATATATGCAATTGCTGGCCCAAAGACTTACTTTCTTCTTCCAAAGTTGACTGTGCAAGATCTTTAATACGCAATGGCACGATTATTGTGAAGGGAAAGGTAAAATGTTCCACAGGTTATAGAAAATTGGGAGATAAGAGTCTATTAGAGCATAACACTTTATTTAAAAGTCAAAGAATGAAAATTCTTAGGTATATTGTAAAAATAATAATAGAACTGAACTGACTTGATGAGGAAAATGATATTCAGATTTCCTGATTTACATAAAAAAAATTTCAAGGTTAGACTCTGCTTATTTCAAACATCCTATATAAAACTTACTGCTGCAGTCAAAAATCACTCTAAGTCAATCAGCCCTTATAATATTTAGATTGCACAATAAGTATGAACCCTGAGCTTTTCTAGCTATTGTCAAATTTAAGCCTGCATATATTTTTGGGGGATGTCTAAAACGGCAGACAGGACAGGGTTTGTTCCCCCTTTGCCTACAATACTGAATTTTTGTAACCTTTCAAAGTACTCTCCTAATTAAATCTGAAAGTAGAATTCAGGAAAATATAATAGGATAATTTAAGAAATTCTACAGAATGATGATGTGTAATACATCTTATTGAAGATTATTATACAAACATGTTAAACACAGCTCAATTTTGACACATGAGAATTGAGGCTGAAAAAGACTGAAACTTATAAAATGAAAATTGGTTTCCAGGTCTCTGCTGTTTGGTTTTTGTGCTCTTCGAGGCAGACACTTTCATGTATGCACAGCACCAAAGAAAAAAGGTGGGGGGGGAGGAGCAGGGTTGTTCTTGAAAGCAACTACCATACAGAAACAGTTTTCATGTCAGTGGAAACCATGTCAGCGGAAACCACCGATGCAAAATCCAGTGACTATTAGAAAATTCTGCAAGTGAACAGTCATAATACACTGGCAGTAAAATACACAAAACAGCATATTAAACAGCTGTCCTTGAACACTGTCATTATTTTTCTATTTTCTTGACAACAGATGTAAATAACATTGTAATGGAATGAATCCTGCCTAGAGTTCAGGGGATGCACACAAAGCAACTGCTACTCTTGGAGAAAAACAAACAAACAAACAAACAACACCCTACAATACATTAAAGCATTTAAACACATTTTAGAATTCAAGCACAAAAGAGTGGTTTTATGAAAATTAAAATTAAGCCTATGTTTCAGTTTTCTTGGAATAAGTCCAGAGAGTAAAATAATACTTACATTTCAAATTACTGTGAACCAAATTATATTTAAAAATGCTTTTCAAAACACTGAGTATTTAAGTATATTTTTTCAGCCAAAGTTTCTGAATAAAGAGGCACTATCTTTGCTAGAATTAACAGTTTCTTATGCAGGTGCATCTCCCCTATTTTTGACATCAGTTCTCAGATCTCAGGCTTTTTATTTTCCTCCTATGTTACACAGAACATGAAGTAATTTTAGAACCCCACCACACCTTTTAAAAAGGAATGCAAGTTTCAGCTCACATTATTGTGGGATCCAAGTATATTACCAGGTGCGAATAAATACTGCAAATATACCATGGAAAGAAGTTTTATAGATGGCAAATGGAAGCACACAAAAATTACTATTTGCATTAGATCCCACAGCAATCAAGCACAGAACAGCTTCAGCCTAAAATTAAGTTTTCTTAAAGTGATCCTTAAACAGAAGGGATTTACATGGAGCTTGGAGCAACCAGCTGATGTTCCTGTCTTCCTTAAAGCCAGCTTTCAGCCCCTGAGTACTCCAGACCACTCCACATCAACAACTATTTGGCCTGAAGTAGTTCCCATTAGCAAGGGTCTCCCATTCTCAGGGAAGGAGATGGTGGGCAACCCCCTCTACTTCATACATCCCAGGGCACACAAGTCTCTT